>NC_084587.1:50396435-50643935 GCF_033807715.1 Cololabis saira
GGTGTGCCCAATCAGCCTCTCCACCCTGCCTGCTTTCATAAAGAGCAGCTGCACACCAGCAAGAGGTCTGCTGGGAGAGGGCTCTGCCTAAGGTTCTTCTGGTGCACGTGTGTCTGGGTGGAATAAAGGAGTTCCTGCACTAAACCCTGTGTCCTACCTTCAGCAGAGCCCTCTCCCAGCCGACCTCTTAATCACACATTTATTCACACATTTTTTGCTGTTCTAAATTACTTTTAGGTATTTTTTAAATGTTTTTAATACTGTTAACAACATGAGAAAGGGCAAATATGCTTGTTTTATGCCAATGTTTATTCAACTTTCCACAAAAAAAAAAGCTTTTGACCTGAATGTAACATTCCTTCATAAATACAAACACAATGTAGTCCCCAACTTTGCACTTGTAAAGACTTAGGCTACTTAAGATTCCTTGTTTTTTAAGCAGCTCAATGTAAAACAATGAACCATATGCATCACAAACATTGTACAAGAAGTGCATTGGTCAGTTAAATTTTCCATGTAACTATGTCTAACCCCATATGGAGGAAAATAAAAGGCTAAAAAAATATCCCTTTCTCCTATATGGGATCAAAACACGGTGATACAAAAAATAAATCACAAACAAATAAAGTGCACATGCAACAGCAGGGAGTGTAACTCAACCTATAAAGTGCAGTTGGGCTATAATTAGCTAATACTTCAGATTCTTTGGAACAGATCTCTCTTTGCTCATCTAATTAGACCCTCCAGAAAAACGCGGGCAAAAATCCTTGATTCCGCGGACTAAAATCCTCGATTCCGCGGACTAAAATCCTTGATTCCGCGGGCTAAAATCCTTGATTTTGCGGGCTAAAATCATTGATTATGCGATTAAATGTGCAGGTTTTTTATGTGCTCTTATGCGGTGAAATTGCGGATTATGCTGTAAGTTGCGGAATATGCGGAAAGTTGCAAAATATGCAAAATATGCAGCAAGTTGCGGATTCGGCGCTGAGCTCTTCCCTCTTAAATTCAGCGGGTCGTCTGATCTGAGGTCGTAAGAGAAAAAAAAGGAGAGCGCGGGTGGAGAGGAGAGACGCGACCGGCCCGGGGGCCGGCCGCCTCTCTCCTCTCCACCCGCGGCTCGGTGCTCGGGTGATTGCCGGGCGCACCGGCGCGACGAGGGGGACGAGACAGAGCTCCGTCACCCCCCCCCACGCGTCTGCTGCCACTATCCCCCAAGTGGATGGGAACGTGTGTCCGCCTCCGCCGGCCCTCGCAGGCGCAGTGGTGCGCGGTCAGCGCGGATCCTGAGTCCACCGGCAGCCGCGCCCACCGCGCAAGCGGGGGGACTCTCTTTTTCCTCTCACCCCCGCGGGTGAGAGCTGCTGTTTGGGGGGTGGCGGTTTCTGCGGTGAAATCAAGCGAGCCCCGCATAATTCGCATATTCAGCGCGGACATATGCAATATTAACCCCAGTAAAAGTGATTTTTCTGCACCAGACATTGAAATCCACGGAAGGTCTGTAAATCCACGGACAGCCGTGAAATCCGCGAAAAATTCCGCGATCACGGAATCGCGGATTCCTGGAGGGTCTATCTAATGTATTCAGGTGAGGAACCTCCTTCCCTCACATCTATCCAGTGTTGTCTGCTTTTGACGGGGAGGGGGGTTTGCTCTCTGCATCGGTCGTGTGTTTGGCTGCAAGTGTTATTTTGAGACTCGACGTACAGTACTTCCATGGTAATTCATTTCAAATCGACAGTACATGCAAATAACTTTAGTCTTGTCCAGCGAACCATCTGGCATCTTTTTGAAAGTGAACTTGCCGTTCAAAAGTCCCTTTTCATTGTCCATCTTTCAGTCCAGCATACTTTTCCTCAAGCTACAATGCGCTTTTTTTTTAATATCCTGTGCGTTAATCGTGCGTTAAAAACATTGTCGGCGTTAAGAGTACGTTAAGTTAACGCGTTATTAACGCGTTAACTTTGGCAGCCCTAATATATACTGTATACACATTTAGTCAAACACTATGCACTTGGAATTGTATGATATGTCAAGGTTGTCGCAGCGAATTTGGAAAGTGTATCATTTTTCTATTTTTCTCCTTAAGTACTGTGTTTAATAATCTTTCCCCAACATGATAATTAATGTTGCTTCAGTAGTACTACAGACATTCCATGCTGTTTTTGTTTTTTCTCCCCCTTGATGTTAGAGGTGGAACTTTTCTTTCTCATCTCTTCTCACTGATGCTGCAGTTCTGAAGCTTGAAACCTTCTTGGCTTCTGGGAGTGTGAGAAAGCCTAATGGGTCCAATGGGAGTGACACCAAAGTGTCTTTGATAAATTGTTTTTAAATTACAATATAATTTCATTTATAGAGCAATTTCCACAAGACTCCTACAGAGAAGTGATTCAGGCTATGTCGGATTGCCTTACAAACACGCACAGATGCTCCCGCACACACTCACGCAAATGTACACACCCCATAAAGCCAGTTATCAGCTTTGGAGCGGATAGTGTTACATGACCTGCAGCCCGGAGGCAAACCAAATTACTGCCTCCAAACTACTAAAGTGGTCATTAAGGATGCTCTCTCTCACTTTCTCGCTCTCTCTGTCTATGTCTCTTGCTTGCTTTCTCTTTTTTTCGTAATTTTCTTGAACCCTGTTCCATCATCTTTCTTAATTATTTCTCTTAATCTCTTTTTTTTCTTTAATGTTTTCCCCCACCCATTTCTCCATGTCTCAGGCCTGCTCTGGCTCTTTGCTAAAATGTCTCCTTTTCCTTATTATTTAAACTCATTAGTAACTATCTTGTTCCTTTTCGCCTGTTTAAATTTATTTTTTTTGTCATGTCCTGCTATTTGTTCCAATGAAAGCTTTTGTCAATTTTTGGCCTCAGTATGTTTTGTTTAAGTATTAATCATTACTCTCACACAGAAGCTACATAATACCAGTAATTATTATTTAAACATTTGCAATGATCCAAATCCCTAAACACTGGTAGCCTTCTGTTACCCTTTGAAAACATGTACAGATTGTGTGTAATTACAAATACAAGTCAAATGCGTCCATTGATTTGGAACAAAACAAACAAAGAAAATGTATCTTAAATGTATTGCAACAGAAATATACAATGGGTTGCTTTTCTGCAGCTGCCTGAATCATAAATTTGAATTGTTGTTCACTACATTAAATACATTTGGAGATCCAGTATTTTGTTGTTTGGCATTAAATACCAAAAAATAGGAAAAATCTTGCCTTTTACTCGAAAGTTCCACAGCACCAAATATAAATAAATAAATATAACCCAAGTTTTTAACCCCATTTACTTGGTTCTTGCTGAATAATTAATGTATTTTTGACTACAGACTATTGTCCTTGTACTACTGGGATGAGCCTCTGCACTTACCAGCACTGACCAAAGGTGTTTACAATCATAGCCCCTTCACTCCAGGGGACAACTCTCCTCGAAGGCAAATTAATGCAGACCCTTTATTCCTTTTTGGCCTTTGCTTGGTAGATGTTCTCTACAGGGGCGCCTCCAAACATTTTTCATAGGGGGGGCCAGAGGGGGCCACTTAAATTCTTGGGGGTGGACACCAAAACTAAAAGCCATCATTACAGGATTTTATTATACTGTTGCAGTATACAGGCTCAGAAAAATACTTAAAGAAACGCCTACTGATATACCACCCTCCTCTTTTTCCTCCTCACTAAGCCTCTGCTGCTTCCTTGTCGGCTCTTTCTTTTGCTCTGTACTCATTTTGTTCTGAAAAATAAGTTGAAATTTCTTTGGACTTTTCTCTTCATTGTCTGCAAATTGACATAACATATACAAGCAGCAGCTAACTTTAGCTACGGAGCTCAGTTCCAAATGTCAATAAATAAGTCATAAGGCTTCTGTAACAGAATAGAATAGAATAGAATAGAAAAGAATAGAATAGAATAAACTCTATTGATCTCCCAGAGGAGAAATTCAATTGTGCAGCAGCAAAACACACACACGCTCAACGGTTTAAAATACACATGAAAGTATGACAAGGTGTAAAAAAGTAAATCCTAAAAAAAAATTGAAATAAAAATAACCAATAAATAGCTAAATAATAAAAAAGAGCAATATAAAATGTACAAAAATGAGCAATGTACAAGAGAAAAATACTAAACCCAAAAAACGGATATCATACTGTATATGTTACGGTTAATGTAGAAAAACGGCTATTTTGCAAAATAGCCGGCTAATATGCAAAATAACCGTCAGAGCGGCTAATGTAGAAAAACGGCAGTAGCCGGTTAATGCTGGGGATGTGTCAGACCCGACACTTTTTCGGGGAGTGTAACGTTATTCTTCTTCAACAGCCATAAATAGCCTTATCAACAACAAGCATGTGCAGCATATGGGATTCTTCCATTGGCTGCTACGCACCAACTGCACTGATTGGCGCTGTAAGTGACTGGTTTGAAGCGCGAATTTCATCCATTCAACTGAACTGTAGGCTATTCTGTAGTAACTGGACTCTATCTACCAAATGAATTACGTTTGCTTAGTTTGTTTTGGTTTCATCAATTTGTGCAAATGGAGGAGGAGGAGGGACATCATCTCATCATGCGCGCGCTTCGGGTTTGTGCAATTCGGGTTTAGGAGCTTCACCTTCCATGAGAGAGACGCAACAACTGTTTGTCTGTTTTGGAGGTACTTTATTGAAAACACAACAACATAAAAACAAACAAACTAAGAAGCCAGACGTGACAAAGGCCCAAGCAGCTCAGTATCATAGTAAAATGTGAAATAGGCAAAAAACAAAATCAATAATTTATGTCAGTGTTAGGTTTCTTTTGGATCTAAAACATGTAAGTCCAATTTGCAGAAACAGTGAGACATGTCCCCCTGGTAACCAGGCACATACATTTCACATGTGTCTGACTCAAACATGAAAAGAGCACAGCTTCTTTATTTGCTAAAGTCAAAGGATGATGCTTTCTGTGACATTGGCATGTAATTTTAACATATTATGTGCCTCTATCGTGTAATATGACGTGAAGTATGATCATTTCACATTTTTATGTGAAATTATTTTTTGCCCATTTTAACCCTCCCAATGATTTACCTTTCACACACACACACACACACACACACACACACACACACACGCACGCACACACATATACACTACAGCACTCCTTATTAGGACATTTAACTTGTACTCATTCAGTGCAGTTACATGCACATCTAAATCAAGCCCCACCCTGTCTGGTGAAAAGAAGCGGCCTGCTCACTCCTCAGGTTGAAGCGGCCTGCTCACTGCTCAGGTTGAAGCGGCCTGCTCACTGCTCAGGTTGAAGCGGCCTGCTCACTGCTCAGGTTGAAGCGGCCTGCTCACTGCTCAGGTTGAAGCGGCCTGCTCACTCCTCAGGTTGAAGCGGCCTGCTCACTCCTCAGGTTGAAGCGGCCTGCTCACTCCTCAGGTTGAAGCGGCCTGCTCACTCCTCAGGTTGAAGCTGCCTGCTCACTGCTCAGGTTGAAGCGGCCTGCTCACTCCTCAGGTTGAAGCGGCCTGCTCACTCCTCAGGTTGAAGCGGCCTGCTCACTCCTCAGGTTGAAGCGGCCTGCTCACTCCTCAGGTTGAAGCGGCCTGCTCACTCCTCAGGTTGAAGCGGCCTGCTCACTGCTCAGGTTGAAGCGGCCTGCTCACTCCTCAGGTTGAAGCGGCCTGCTCACTCCTCAGGTTGAAGTGGCCTGCTCACTCCTCAGGTTGAAGCGGCCTGCTCATTGCTCAGGTTGAAGCGGCCTGAGCACTCCTCAGGTTGAAGCGGCCTGCTCACTCCTCAGGTTGAAGCGGCCTGCTCACTCCTCAGGTTGAAGCGGCCTGCTCACTGCTCAGGTTGAAGCGGCCTGCTCACTCCTCAGGTTGAAGCGGCCTGCTCACTCCTCAGGTTGAAGCGGCCTGCTCACTCCTCAGGTTGAAGCGGCCTGCTCACTCCTCAGGTTGAAGCGGCCTGCTCACTCCTCAGGTTGAAGCGGCCTGCTCACTCCTCAGGTTGAAGCGGCCTGCTCACTCCTCAGGTTGAAGCGGCCTGCTCACTCCTCAGTTTGAAGCGGCCTGCTCACTGCTCAGGTTGAAGCGGCCTGAGCACTCCTCAGGTTGAAGCGGCCTGCTCACTGCTCAGGTTGAAGCAGCCTGCTCACTGCTCAGGTTGAAGCGGCCTGCTCACTCCTCAGGTTGAAACGGCCTGCTCACTCCTCAGGTTGAAGTGGCCTGCTCACTCCTCAGGTTGAAGCGGCCTGAGCACTCCTCAGGTTGAAGCGGCCTGCTCACTGCTCAGGTTGAAGCGGCCTGCTCACTCCTCAGGTTGAAGCGGCCTGCTCACTCCTCGGGTTGAAGTGGCCTGCTCACTCCTCAGGTTGAAGCGGCCTGCTCACTGCTCAGGTTGAAGCGGCCTGAGCACTCCTCAGGTTGAAGCGGCCTGCTCACTCCTCAGGTTGAAGCGGCCTGCTCACTGCTTAGGTTGAAGCGGCCTGCTCACTCCTCAGGTTGAAGCGGCCTGCTCACTCCTCAGGTTGAAGCGGCCTGCTCACTCCTCAGGTTGAAGCGGCCTGCTCACTCCTCAGGTTAAGGAGGAGACCTGAGCTCAGTGCAGGGCCCTCCCGGGGTTGGTAGAGGGAGCAATGCCCAGGACTGACTTAGGTAGGAGCACTGGGTGGTAAAATGGGGAAAAAATTAGGATAAAAATATTTGAAAAAAAAAAGACTTAAAAAGACTTCTGGCCTTGTGAAGGTCAGTAATATACAGTACTTGAAAAAAGACAGTTTTAACAAGGAAACAAGAACACAACGTGGCATATATGGGACATAACAGGTTTAAGGGTGCTTGTGTGTAATGAGCCTCATGCCTAGATTAGCTTAGTAAATGTAATGTAAACACATTTAACAGCAATGACTATTAAAGCTAATTACTATAAGAGGTCTGTTCTTAGCAATGGAGAAACATATACATTGTTCGCAGAAGCATATCAAATAGAATCATCAGTCAACAGAAATTCACAAACAGACAAACTGAATGGCAGCATATTATAGTGTTATGTTTTTCAACGTTATGGTCAAAATATTTAGTTTTGTTCTTAATTTTCTATATCTTATTGTCATCATGTAATTTTGAAGTTTTATAATCTTGTTGCTGTGTAGAGCTATTCCCCAGTGCATCAGGCTTTAACCATTTTTTTGTTCTTGCATCATACCCGATTTACTCGCTGATTGCCTGACAACTGTGTTGCATTATTCATTAACTCGAGTAACTGTGTTTTTACTCCCATATTTCCTTTGTTCATTACCAGAGCCTTCCTTAGTCTATTCAGTCATTTGTGGTTTTAGATCACGTGGTCATTTACAGGCTTTTTTTCTGCTTCCGTTCACGTTTTGGAATAACTGCCACATTTTGTGCCAAATAGATTTGTATTTATATTGTGTAAAGTATTTCACTTGGCTGTCTCCTCTTATCCGAAGTTTACCTTTATGTCCTCTTTCATAACACACAATTCCTGACATTAAAAAGAGGTCATTTTCACAGTTGTATTTTTTTATCTTAAATCAATAAAATTGTCATACTTAAAGGGGACCTATTATGAAAAACACGTTTTTTCTTGTTTTAACATATATAAAGTGGTCTCCCCTCACCCTGCCAGCACAGGGGAGACAAAATACCATGAATTTCTGCAAGCTCTCTGACCCCCGCCGGACAGAGTCCCCCAGTGTCACGTGGTTTTTTTTGAGCCGATTAGAATCTGCTCCCGTCGTTACGTAACGACAGGAGCAGATTTCCATAGGTTCAGCCTCCGCTGCTGAAACCACGCCCACAACCAGCTCTCTACGCCGGCTGGAGCGGTGCTTCCTTCAGCCAGTCGGACGCGGCGCCGCGGCGGAGCGGATTAAATCATCCAGGTTCCCGGGTGGTTTGGGAGCTGGGTCCTTGGGGGTCTGTCCCAGGTCGGACCAGCTTCACCCTCCGAGATTTTCAGCCAAATCTGTCGGTTTGATCACCGGTAACGGGTGATGCGCACAGGATGCGCTCCGGAGGCGGTCTGTGCGCCCGCCGTGGAGTTGCGGCGCCCGTCGCGCAGCATCCGCCGGGCAGATCCGGCTGAAATTCCGCTGGTCGGTCCCCGGGAGTCCCTGCTACCATTCCAGGCGGGTTCCTGCGGTCCCGGCCGGTCGGAACCGGTCAGATTCCCCGGTTAAAGCCGCGGTGATGCGCGCTGCTCCAGCCCGACTTCCCCGTTCCCAAAGCGCGGTCCGTCCGACTTGTCCAGGTTCCCAGCCGCTTTGGGAGCAGGGATTTCTGGGGTACGTCCCAGGCTGGACCAGCCTCACCCTCCGAGATTTTCAGCGAAATCTGTCAGTTTGATCACCGGTAACGGGCGATGCGCCCCGGAGCCACGCCGGGCGCCCGGCGTGGCTCCGGGCACACGGATTATCATGACCACAGGCCCTGGACACAAACTCGCTATGGGCCCCTACCTACAATAATATCCTACGTGCACGGTGCATGCCCTCCCCAATCACTCAGTTTGGTCTCACAATGGCGCAGAGAATCCACAATCACACCGTGTGATTGTGGATGGCGGAGTGGCGGAGTGGCGGAGCGTGGGTCTCAGTACAGAGGGGGCGGAGCATTCTCGATGGGCCCTTATGATAGTCATATATATATATATATACCATTAATATGTGTGCAGACAAAAAAAAAAAAAAAAAAAATTGTCCCTCTGTCTGGGCCCCTCCCCTGTCAATCGGGCCCTAGGCACATGCCTAGTTTGCCTTTGCGTTAATCCGGCTCTGGCCGCGTACCCTACGCCGTAGGCCTCGCCATACCCTACGGCGGAGGCTCTGCGTCGATTTAACGCGGAACCATAAACCAGGCTTTACATCCAATCAGCGTTGGCTCACAGCCCTGATGCGTTCAGGACAGTTGTAAAGTAAGAATTAGTCTACACTGACCGCACAATGCACATTTTATCGTAATTATAGCCTACAATTTACGATTATATATGAACGTATCACACAAAACAGGGCCCTATCATTGGGCCCTATGAGCTTGTAAATTTATTTTAATTTACACATAAAAAAAAAAAATGTTTGAAAGCCAAGGGCCCCCATTGGCTCCAGGGCCCTGGGCACACGCCCACTTTGCCCATGCGGTAATCCGTCTATGGCTCCGGGGCCAGCGTTCAGCATCAGCTGGGCAGATCCGGCTGAAATAGTGCATAAATGTTATTTATATACAACTCATATTTTATTTTTTTAACAATAAAGTTTCCATTTGTGAAAATTCAGTGTTGTGATCATTTACAGGCTCGGGCTGCTCTGGCGGAGCGAGGTTTATTCTCCTCCCCTACTACACGTCATTCAGGGAGCCAATCAGCACAGAGCCTCATTATCATACCCCCCCTTCCCTTAGAATGAAGCACAGAAAAAGGGGTTACAAGCGGTAAAACTAGTGACAGGGCCCACAGGCTGGATTTCTGATTTATGTAGAAAAAACAAGCTTTAGATTGTTTTTAAGACATTCAAGGCCTGTTTAAAATATACATTAAATGCCATAATAGGTCTCCTTTAACACTTTTTCCAAGTTTTACTTTTTCCAAAAAATATTTTTGCAACTTGGTTTAAGTCAGAACTTCAGCTTTCATTTAGTGCCAATGAAAATTATTTAAAAAAATGAACCTGTCTTAAAAGTGCTCTTCCAGATAAAAGGTATCATTTAATCATATTTGGAACAATGACTGATCAGCACTGCTGCACTACAAAAAAAACGGAACACACACAGTTGTTTCTACACTACTCTGCCAAAACCTAGCCCCACAAAAACACAGGTTTAGTTGGTATTATTCATGTTGATTTCCTCATCTTTTTGCTAGACGATCATGCTCAACCATGTTTTTATTCTTGCTACAATTCTTTGAGTTGTCAAAATGTTCGTGTAGACATGACGAGCTGCCTTAGACGTTGCTTGTAAAGCAGTAGTTAATACTGATTAACAACTTTGTTAAACAAAATTGTTTAATAAAGATAAAAATTGCTAATTTTATCCATGACTCCTGCAGCAAACACTCATGGCTTTTACCTTCATTTCCCATTTATAGAGTTCTTGTGAAAGAGTTAGTCCTAGACCCAAACTTTTGTTTACTTGTTGGTTTGTTAGTTATTACAATTAGGTCTCGGGATAAAATTGTTACAGTTTTACGTTTTCTGTCGTTGCTATGCTAGTTGCTAAGTGTCCAGCTGTGGACGAAACCAAGTGGCTTATATGCTATTTGAATTATTCTTTACATTATGTAGTTATATGAGCTCTTAAGATATTTGTGTTATATTGTGTAACTTTTGATGAGAATAGGTTGTCTGTGAGTCCTCTTACATGTATGTATGGCAGGTTTACTACTGTACGCATCGCCAGAATCCAGCTGTGACTCACCCAGCTTAAGATGCTCAAGCAAGACTATTTTCAGAACTGAAAGCAAGGAAAAGCATAAATTAGAATTCTCTATTCAATTCAATTTCCCTGATTTATCTTCCATTACAAGTTGTCTAGGTGCTTTCTAGAGACCCAGATCATGACCCCTGATTAAGAATGGCAGGGGATTAAACTCCCCTAGCAGGAAAAAAAACATTTGAAAGGATCTACAAAATGATTTATGTTACAAAATATGACATTTTATGTTTTATAACTGCAGTAATAAAACCTCTTCTAAAAAAATCAAATCTGGATGCTACAACACTTAGTAACTATAGGCCAATATCAAATCTGCCATTTTTAGGGAAAATCATTGAAAAGGTGGTCTTCCAGCAAATTCATGCTTTTATGATGCAAAACAACCTCTTTAATGCATTTCAGTCTGGATTTCGGCCACACCACAACACTGAGACTGTACTCATCAAAGTCTTAAATGATATTCATCTGAATAATGATGCAGGCAAATCCTCTGTTCTGGTATTATTGGATCTGAGTGCTGCATTTGACGCAGTTGATCATAACATTCTTCTCAGCAGACTGGAAAAGTGGGTGGGACTTACCGGCACTGTGCTTCAATGGTTTAAATCTTACTTACAAGATAGGGCCTTTTTTGTGTCAATAGGAAACCATGAGTCTAAGAGAACCAAGATCACATGTGGGGTTCCTCAAGGGTCCATTCTTGGACCGCTTCTATTCAACATCTATATGTTACCCCTAGCTCAGATTATGGAACATCACAACATTTCCTACCATACTTATGCCGATGACACCCAGCTCTATATTTCAGTGTCACCACATGACTACAGTCCCCTGATCTCATTGAGTAACTGTATTCACCAAATCAATGAGTGGATGTGCCAGAATTTTCTCCAGCTAAATGCAGAAAAGACAGAGGTGATAATTTTTGGCCCTAAAAATGAAAGGGAAAAGATCAGCGCTCACCTTGGCTCCATGTCATTGACAGCTACAAATCAAGCCAGAAATCTTGGTGTAATTATTGACTCAGACCTGAACTTCAACAGCCATCTAAAGTTTATCACTAAATCTGCCTATTACCACCTAAAAAACATTGCTAGAATTAAGGGGATTCTGTCTAAACAAGACATGGAAAAACTTATTCATGCATTCATTTTCAGTAGGTTGCAGATTATTGCAATGGCATCTTTACAGGCCTTAACAAGAAATCAATCAGGCAGCTGCAGCTGATCCAGAACGCTGCCGTCAGAGTCCTTACAAACACCAGGAAACTGGACCATATTACACCAGTCATGAAATCACTACACTGGCTTCCAGTGAGTCAAAGGATAGAGTTTAAAATCTTACTGCTGGTCTACAAAGACCTGAATGGTCTTGGACCAAAATACATGGTTGATCTGTTAGTTCCCTATGAAGCTCCCAGACCCCTTAGGTCTTCTGGATCTGGTTTGTTGTGTGTCCCAAGAACCAGAACCAAGCAAGGTGATGCAGCGTTCAGTTATTCTGCTCCTCACCGGTGGAACAAACTTCCTGTAGACCTGAGGTCTGCTCCAACTGTCAGCTCCTTCAAATCAGGGTTAAAAACATTACTGTTTATTGAAGTGTACTCTTAAATTAAACCTGCTGTACTCTACTGCCCTTATTTTTATTTTTTTATTTTTTTTTATTTTTTATTTTTATTTTTTTATTTTTTTTATTTTTTTATTTTATTTATTTTTTTAACAGCTTGTGCTTTTTATTATTTTACTTCTTTTCTTATTCTTACCTATTTGTTATTATGTCTTGCCGCTTTTAATGTCAATGTAAAGCACTTTGAATTACCTTGTGTTGAATTGTGCTATATAACTAAATTTGCCTTGCCTTGCCTTGCCTTGCCTATAATGAGTATGCCCTTTTTATAATTTGATTTCCTGGTTGTCGATTCAGGTTTTGGGTTGTGCTGAAACTAAAAAGTCACATCCTCATATCCTGTCCTTCATTACTAACACACTGAATGTGCAAGTCAACTGAAAGTTGAAATACTTATTGTATTTATACAATGTATTATTTATATTTTGTTTTATATATTGTAGTGTATAAAATGATTTGTTTTGCTCTCCATTTTTTTCCCCATACAGGAATTTTTTCCTGTGCAGTGGGCAGTTTGCATAAAAAGTGGATCCAACAAAAGTAGAAATTTGAGCACAACAGCATCAAGGAAGGCTTGCAAGACGGTGTCTCTGCATCTAGGTAGGTGCTTTTCACTTAGCGATTAAGTTTTTCTTAGGTTTTTCTGATTTGTGGTCGATCTACTCCGGTATATTGTGAGGTCCGTCTAAGCTGACCATGCAATGCAAATGTCCATTTCAATGGACATGAACACATTTTTCAAGGGTGAAAATGAAATGAACTCTGTCAAAATGTCAATATCAACTTGCTATATATGATACCAACAAAAAAAAATCTCCAGCCTATTTGAGACTTTCCAGCTTTATGTCAAATTTGAAAAAGATAACTTTAAAAGCAGAATGAATGACAAGGTAAAAACAAGTAAGCCATTATTAGCACAATAAGACTGTTCATAAATACAAGCTCTGAATGTCTCCTCCATTCACTCATCCACTACCAATGCTGATACAGACTCAACCAGGTAACTCTCCGTGACTGGAACCAAATGCATATATGTCTGCAGACCACATAGTACATGTGGTTTGCCGCCGTTACACAGAGTACAATGAAATGTTTGGACTGTCAAGGTATTATTCTGGAGTAAAACACATTTCCCACTGGAAGAAAGCTTGGTCTCAGTTGCAAGGTCATGGGTCCTCCAACAGGATAAAGACCCCAAACACAAAACTTCAACACGAGAAGAAAGGCTAAGAATAAGACATTGACTGTTCTGAAGTGGCCTTCCATGAGCCTTCATTTAAATTCTTTTGAACTTTGTGAAAAGAGAAGAAATATGCAGTCTGGAGAATAAACCATTCAAACCAAAGACAGCTGGAGCAGTTTTTTCATGAGAAGTAGCTGAAAACAGGTGCAAAAGTCTGATTGAAGCTTGTAGAAATTGCTTGATTGCAGTGCGTACCTAAAAATGTTGTGCAACAAAATATTAGGTTTAGGGTACCATCAATTTTCTTCAGGCCAGTTTCATTAGGGCCCGACCACTGACAGTGCGAAGGCCCTATAGCAATTTTTGTTTTTCTCGTTCTTGTTTTTCTTCTGACGAAATGAGGGCCTTTTTTCCCCCCTAAACGTGCCCCAAAAGTCACCAGATTTTGCACGCAAGCCATGTCTGGCAAAACATTTTGATATTTAATGGTTTGCATTAATGGGCGTGGCCTAATGGCTCAACAGCGCCCCCTAGAAAACTTTGTGCCTCAAGCCCCACAATACGGTTTGACGTACATGCACGAAAATCGGTACACACCTGTATCATGTCGCAACTTAAAGAAAAGTCTCTTGGCGCCATGGCCGAAACCAAACAGGAAGTCGGCCATTTTCAATTAATCCTGTAATTTTGGCGCGATTTATGCCTTTTTTTTAACCTTTTTTTACCTTGTCTGCACACATATTAATGATTGATACCATGACGGTAGAAACCAAAGGTATATATATGTGCATTATTACTATATTTAATATATATACATATATATACGCATACATATGCATACACATACATAAATATACACATACAAACCCAGTGATTTTTTTTTGGGGGGGGGGGGGGGGGCGGGGGGGGGGGAGGGGGGGGGTGACGACATCCACTGCCAATCCAGGAAGCAGGAACACACGGAAACACACGTCAAGCACTGGAGATCTGCAACAACAAACCACAAACAAAACACGAAACCGGCACGGAGCCGACCAAAACATGAACAGCAATCGACCAAAATTTTGAGATCTGATCGCAGTCTGAGCTAAGCTACCGCTACCGCTACCTAACCCCAAAAACTACAGAGCAAGCATGCAGGTGAACAAGCCAGTGTGTATGTCTATGTGTGTGTATGCGTGTATGTATATGATCATGCGTGTGTGTGTGTGTGTGTGTGTGTGTGTGTGTGCATGCATGTATGTGTGTGTGTGTATATGTGTGTTCGTACGTGTGTGTGTACATGTCTTTGTGGCTGTGTGTGTGTGTGTGTGTGTGTGTGTGTGTGTGTGTGTGTGTGTGTGTGTGTGTGTGTGTGTGTGTGTGTGTGTAATAAACCAAACAAAGCTCCACCTGAAGTGTATCTATAGTGGGGGAGGGGGGGAGCAACCCCGCCACCCACGAGACCAGAGGCCGACACGGAAGAGCCCGGAACCCAGGCCACCGGCAACCCCACAGAGGGGAGAAGCAGGAGGGAGGCAACCCACCGCCTGCAAGCCCCCCCCCCCCCTCCCCCCCGGCGGCGGCCGAGGGGGCCCGCGGGCGGGGCCCCCACGGCTGAAGACCAGCTGGGCAGAACAGGAAAAGAGAGAACAGACAGAGAGAATGAAGAACAGAGAACGGAGGGACACAGACACAATGGCTAACTGGTGCACTGCAAAGATAACTATATAAGCAAATGTGGACAGCAGACACTGAGGTGGTCAGATGTGGGGGGGGGGGGGGGGGGGGGGGGGCTACAGGTCATGATGTCAGCAAGCATATAGCGGACATCTACACACAGACAGGTGGAAGCAGCAGTGGGATGATCAGAGGGGGGGACTGCAGGCCAGCACGCAGCTCCTGAAGCTCTGGTCTGCAAACATACACAAAAGAGATGAAAAGGAGGGGGGGGGCAGACCAGCACAACAAACGACAAGAACAACGGACAACAATGATGGCTATGATATACTTATAATTAATGAAAAATGGAAATGGAGAAGAGAAGAAGGGAAGAGGAGAAGAGAAGAAGGGTGAGAGGCACCGCCCAGTGGATCATGTCAGTGCCACCCTGCAGCATAGGCCTATAGCAGCATATCCACCACAAAGCTATATTTGCGACTTACTATTATAGTCATGTTCTATAGCTGCAACTATGACTACTGACTCTAACACACTAGAGTTTACACTAACTAGAGGTTAACTTACACTAACTAGAGGCTTTACTAACACTAACTAGAGGTTTACTAACACTAACTAGAGGTTTACTAAACCCTAACTAGAGGTTTACTAAACTCTAACTAGAGGTTTACTAAACACTAACTATAGGCTTTACTAAACAGAAATGTTTTAGTTTAGTTTTTAAGGTGGAGGTGGTGTCAGCCTCCTTAACCCAGATTGGAAGTTGTTTCCATAGTAATGGTGCCTGATAGCAGAACGCCCGCCCTCCAAATCTACATTTGGATACTCTAGGAACTATGAGTAAACCTGCACTCTGAGAACGGAGAGCTCTGTTAGGAACATACAGTACTATCAGGTCTTGCCAATATTGCGGAGCTAAGCCGTTTTGGGCTTCATACGCAAGTAATACAATTTTGAATTGGATTCTTAATGATACGGGTAGCTAATGGAGCGTAGCACTTTTCTCAGTTTTAACTTATTTCTGTGAAAATTGTGGTTATTTCTAGTGATGCACCGAAATGAAAATTTGTGGCCGAAACCGAAACCGAAAATAATAATAAACACTTGGCCGAATACCGAACAATACCGAACATGGTTCTAAATTTGATTTAGGCATGCTTTTAAAAGAAAAAAATCTTTTACAAAATTACAAGGTAGAAAACATTTGTTGAACATAAAAAACTGAACATTTTTTAATTTCTCAGCATTTCTTAAATATTCCAGCAGACATTATACCAGCAAAGAACAATAACTTAAAATAAATAAATTAGCAAAATAAATTTTGTGGCCATCTTTGAGCTTACGTTAGGCTTAACTGACTGAACATTGTAACATAGGCCTTAAAACAATAAAAATGCATTAAAGCGCTCAGGGTTTTTTATCATTTCAAATGATAAATAAAACTTGTAGTGCTGAAAGACTTTGCAGATGTGCCCCATCTAGATATTTGAGCAGAACATTCATTGCAAACAGCCATTCTTGTATTATTCTTTGCCACTCTAAAATAATTCCACATTGCTGACATGTTTGCACCGCACCACTTCACTCCACGCTCTTTGCTGTTTGATTTCGTCTTCTAAATGCACCTGTAATAGATTGATTTATGTTGTTTTGGTTCCACCTGCTGGTGAATGTTAGTTAAATTCTTATGTGGTTAGTTTTTGGTTGGCCAACGATTTATGTGGTGCGCAACAGTTACGGAGCGGCCAGTCTATTTATATTACAAAGCCGTTATTAATGCCGCGTTCCATTTACCTTAGAAATCGGAACTGGGAACTGGGATTGGCAGCCATCTTGGAATGGTAACTCGGGGGTGGTGAAGCTTCTCCCACTTTCTCAGTAGGAAATCCCACTTCGAGGGGCGTTCCAGTTGAAAATTCCGACTGGGAACTGGGAAATTCCGACTTCCGAGGACAAATGGAACGCGGCATAATTGTTCGGTTTTTTCCCCACTTATTCCACCGAACACCGAAAGTGTTTTTTTGCCATTTTCGGCCGAACAATTTCGGTTCCCGAACAATCGGTGCATCACTAGTTATTTCTATCTTTAATGGAAGGGTACTAACAAAAATATCAGCACCTGTAGCTAAGGTATAAAGATTTCTAGTGTTTGCCAAATTTGCATTGTCATTCTGTCATACAATTCAGACAGAACCCCAACAAAAGGCCTCTGACTCCACTTCTCCAGTCCCATTTGTTTTGTTCACACAAACAGAAACGGGAACAGGCAGTGACACAAACAGCAACCATTCCAGGTCTCTAAAACTAAATCAGTATCCGTCCTCAAAACTGTAGAGTGAGTGTGTAGGTGAGTGAGCAGGTGTGCATGTCTGTGTAACTGTGTGTGTGCAAAGTAAAAACAAGGCTTTACCTGAACTGCAACTAGAGTGGAGGAGGGAGGGCACAACCCCGCCACCCGAGAGGCCAGAAGCCGACAAGGAAGAAACCCAAACCCAGGCCACCAGCAGCCCCACGGAGGGCGAAAAGAGGGCGGGAGGAAAACCCTCGCCAGCAAGCCCCGCCCCCTCCCAGCAGGTGACAGAGGGAAGCCCAGGGTGGAGCCCCCATAACCACAGTGGGGTGCAGCCAGGAAACCCAGGGCAACGGACCAGGACCCAGCTGAGCACCAGCCACCCAGCATGGGCCGATAAAGTAAAGGAGTTCCACGCCCTTCAATTCAATTCAATTCAATTTTATTTGTATAGCATCTAATACAACAGATGTTGTCTCTAGACGCTTTCCAGAGACCCAGAACATGAACATAAACCCCCAAGCAATTATTACATAAACAATGGCAGGTAAAAACTCCCCTAGTGGGAAAAAAGCCTTTAAGGAGCATGAGGCTCCTTTTAAGAATTGAGACTCATTAGATCCACCTTCGCCACGATGGCCGTCGGGGGTACTGCAGCCAACAGCGAAGCCGGCACGGGAGAACGCGCATGCAGCGTCATGTGACGTCACATCCGCTGGACAGCGCGGGAAATTCCGGCCCGGAATTGCAGCACATTTTGCAGCACACAGCCTGTTCAAGGCAACGGAGAGATACGCTAGAGGGCTCATTCGTTTTGGTTTGGAACGCTTCATCTGACATTATTACTAGAAAACTTAAAACGTATAAGAATTTTTTTCATAAATCCTGCCTCAATCCTGCTTCTTGCTCCTTTAAGCCAAACAGTGGCAAGGAAAAACTCCCCTTGGCCCTCCAGGCCAACGACCCCCACCCGGCGAGAGGCCAGCCCGCCCGGAGAGACGGGGCCACCCCGACAGCTGACCACAGCAGGCCGGCACCCGCCCCAATGAAAGCGGGAACCCCACAGCAAAAGGCGTGCCCAGCTCGAAGGGCAGTGGGGGGGAAGCTGAGACGGGTACGTAGCGCGAGAACCCCCCAACAAGGAGCCACCCTGATAAGTCCAGCAGCAAAGAGTGCCAAACCCAGGTTATACAAAGGACACCCATTCACACAGATACATTAACCCTCCCATGGTCCCCCCGCCCCAGGCCGGATACAGGAAACATTGGTGGAGGAAGACCTCACTCCTGCCTGGTGACGAGTGTGTGGGTGTGACTAATGCGGTTAAAACAGGGAGGGGGAGGTCAGGCCACCATGTGACTATCGTGACGGCCTGCCCCTCTCCCTCCTGATTGGCCATTTTGCTTCCTGGATGGAAGTTGTGGCAGGTCATCAGCCCAGCAGTCTGGGGCTTGCTTGCTCTTGCTTGCTCTTGCTGCTCCCAGACTTGGACTTAGTTCTGGGTTTCCACCTGCCAATGGGGAACTAAGTATTTTTTCCTACTGCATACAACACTTGCACTCAGCATACTTCCTTCACCCACACACAGCATACATGACTGACACTCTACATTTAAACCTACATATACTTTTGGTTTATTTTGATTTAAGTTTTTACTTTAATAAATTACATTTTTGAATTTGGTGACTCATGTGTGGACTCCCTCTTTGTCACTATCGGGCCACATTTGTAGCCACATTTGACATTGACTACGTTTACATACAGTCAAAATACGGGTAATTGCTAATATTCCGGTTACTGAAACATTCGGAATATTCCGTTTCCATGCGTGAGCAAACAGGGTTATCCCTGTATACATGGTAATTAATCATTTGGGAT
Organism: Cololabis saira; assembly: GCF_033807715.1. NCBI lineage: Eukaryota > Metazoa > Chordata > Actinopteri > Beloniformes > Belonidae > Cololabis > Cololabis saira. The sequence goes on from NC_084587.1 coordinate 50,415,530, forward strand.
ATCTGGATCAAACCAGCGACGGACAGAGAACGTCATGACGCAATTCCTGTCATTTCCACTTCTTCTTCCTGTATCCAAATTCAAAACAAATGCTGCTTCGCGCAACTTTTCGCTCAGCTTCTTGTTAATCTGGCTATCCCGGTACCTTCAACGTCTACAAATGCCAAAATGTTCATATCCTTCATTACATTTATGAAGTGATTAGTCTCCTCCTGGTCTTGTGTTTCTCCGTGTTTATAAGAACTTCCTGGACTCAAAAGACCAGGATTCCTTGTGAACAGAGCATGTGCAGAAAACAAATTCATGTTCCGTTTGATGGGGATATTCCGTTTGGCGTTTACATGACTGAATATTCGAGTTTTAAAAGGAGTAACCCAGGGGTCATATTTGGGTTTTTAAAAACCCGAATATGAGCAAATTCCGGTTATTCAAAGGGGTTATTGGTGTTTACATGGCCGTGCAAATTCGGGTTTTGCCAATATTCTGGTTTTAAAAGGTTTATTGACTGCATGTAAACGCTGTCAGTGTTCCCCCCTTCCAAAGACTATATGTGAAGTGAAATTATGAGTTTTTAAAATCAGAGTAAGGTCTGGAGTTGGACAAGCGGACAGCTGCATTTTGAACAAATTCCAACCAATACAGGGAATTTTTGTTTATAGAACTAAAAAGATAATTACAGTTGAAAAAAATAGTATGATCATAAATTCAATTTCTGCCTTAGAAATAACTGCCATTTTTCAAAGCTGGGTGAGATAGATCCCTGCAAAATGCCACATGACAGGGGAGCCTTTTCTGATATGTGTTTGGTAGACACAGAACAGTGTCAGTAAGGCACAAGTCCAAGGGAGAACCATCAACATCCACCATCTGAAATAGCCTCACTAACAAAGATGCTTCAATCAGTAGTGCCAAAAACGGAACTTTAATACAAGAGGACAAGCACGGAAAAGTAACAGAATCAGCTGCCAACAAAACATCATTTGTAACCCTGAGAATAGCCATTTCAGTTGAATGAAGTTTGTGAAACCTGACTGAAATGAGTCAAAGATTTTATGTTTTTCAAGAAAATATATCCGTTACTCAGCAACATCATAAAAAGGGATCTAGACGGGCGATAAGGAACGACCAGATCTACTAGGAGCTCTGTCACTTCTTTCACTCTCATTTTTTAACTTGATATCGAACACAAGTCACAGACCCAGCAGCACATCTATCATCTCCTCCAGGTTCTACATCTTTAGTGTTGTCTTCTTCGTTTAGATCACGCAATCAAATACGTCACAGCAGCTTCGCTTCAACTTCTCATCTGGGTGTTGAAAAGAAACAAGGGCAAGGTCGAGTCGGGCTGAGTAGGTACTAGTGTAAAAGCGCCATAACACAATCCTTTACAGACCACCAGAGGTAGCAGCAGGGCCTCCTTATGGGTCAACATAAACACATTTCTCAGTTTGACGGCACCACACTTCCAGACCTTCCTGTGATCATTCCAGCTTTTTGACAGCAAGGGGTACACAGCAGTGGCAGAAGAGTGAATCCACTGCAGAAAAAAGACATCACTGTACATGTTTTGATCTCATGCTATCATAAATTTGAACTAGGATATCAGGATCAAATGTAAAAACAGGTGAAACATCTGGAGACGGGAATAGAGGGAATAACGTCACAGATGCGACTTCACAGCGGGTTTCGCCCACTGAGTGGCAGAAAGACTGAGTGGCAGAAAGACTGAGTGTCAGCGTAAACTTTCAGTTTGAGCAACTGGAAAACATCTAAAATGGGAAAGAGCCGTTGTGCGAACGACTGTACTCATAGATTTAGCAAGAAATCGGAGTTATCGTTTTATAGACTGCCGAAAAATAAGCTTGAGAGAGACAAATGGATCGCTGCAATTCACAGAAACAACTGGATTCCAGACACCAAAACGTGGATTTGTGGTTCCCATTTTGTATCAGGTAATGTTGGATTTTTGGGTAGCTAACGTTAAACGGTCAAATCATAAAGTTCGGTGTCCTCATCACTTTAATTTCTACAACTAATCCTGCTTTGAAGTCGGACCAAGCGTCACGACTTTTGTAAGCCTTCAAGCTTTGCTTTGTGTATTTCCCCCTCGTAGAAATTAAGTACATATAAATATCAGGAAACTGGATTTGTGGCCAAATATTAATGTCCATGGACCACTGGTTCTTGGTAACTGTACCAAATATTAATGTCCATGGACCACTGGTTCTTGAGGTAACTGTACGGGTCACTGTCAAGTCCAACTGCCTTTAATTTAAGCCCATAATCGGCTGTTATCCCGTCTTCTCCACAGTTTCCCCGACTAGTTGCAGCTATTTTTGCCACTCAGTGCAAGTAAGGGCGCGTGGTCCAGTGGGAAAGTGACGTCAATGCATGCCCTCTATATAGAGGATATGATCAGTAAAACATAACTAACTAAACTAAACTAAAATTTCTCAGGAAAAATGGTTACAGTGTCAGGGCCAAACAGAGGCACCATCATGCCATGTCACCTACTTGGTTGACATGGGATGTGTACACAAGACCTTGGATCAAGTCATCTATTCTACAGTCAAACAAGATCACAGACATTTTTTTATCAACATAGACAGTGGTGCGGGGTAAGGCCTAGTTTTTTTTTGTGAAACGAATGTGGTTCTATTAGTTCCCTATCAAAGCGTCAACATAAAGTTGTGAAAATATTACAAATGCAGTCACCTGTTCGCAGTTAAAACATGTTTAGTCACTAGCCATTTTCAAAGTAGTACATGATTAAGGAATGGCCCTAACTTGTAATAAAGAGTTGTTAAAGTTTGACAGTGGAGATGTCAAATCTCTCCTCAAGAGAAAATGTATACATTTTATGAGCATTGAAATAACAAAAAACAGGAACAAAATGAGATTGAGAAAAGGGGGAAGATCCATGCATATTCAGTCAACATCTGTAAATTCTGTACTCCAAACAGTAGAACCCCAGGGAAACTGCAAACAACAGTGAGATAGTAATGTATTGTCATTTACTTTCTTTTTTATTTTATTTATTTTATGATCCTGCTTATCAGGATCATAAAATAGAATCACTGTCTCCTGCAATATTTGTAATTCAGTGCAACAGAAGCAGACGGTAGCAAACATTTTAATTACATCAAGGAGCCTTAAATAACTGACAAGATATTAAAAACTATAAACAAACATCTTGAATCTCAGGTAAACAGGTGCCGAAGGCCTTCTGTACAACACACAAAACTGTACTTCACCCGCTCATTACTCACATCCTGCTCTGATTATTGTTTCTCTTGTTGTGCCTTATTGTACAGTTGCACTTTTCCCTGAAGTCTAGAAGAGCGTGGGTCTCAGTACAGAGGGGGCGGAGCATTCTCTACGCACGCACGCACGCACGCACGCACGCACGCACGCACGCACGCACGCACGCACGCACGCACGCACGCACGCACACACACACAGGCCTGACAGCTGTCAATCACATGACGTTGAAAACTCAGATGGTCACGGACTGACTCAGTTCCATCAAAGTTCCACAAAAACAACATAACTGGTCTAAAATTACACAATCTATTTAGATAGATATAGACACAGCGGTCTATAACATAATTTTTGAGCTCTATAACAGAGAATAGACTCGCCGGTCTAGTTGACAACATCACAAAGCTCATTCAAATAGGCAGGTGGTCAAGAATACCACAACATTCTGATAAAGACATTATTTATGAAGGTTACACTGACTCACCAATGGCAGTTGACTCTTCCATAACCCTTGGCGCGAACAAAATAATCCAGGTAACGTGGAAAACAGGGTAACATTCAAAACTTTGTACATGCTTAGTCCTCTTTTAAAGTTTAGCACTCATCTCCTTCATGGCACCAAATTTGCCAAGTCGGCAAATTGGCTGTAACTGTTAAGGCTGATTTATGGTTCCGCGTTACACCAACGCAGAGTACGGTGCGCACGTACAGTGCCCTACGGCGTAGTTTCTGCGTCGATTTAACGCAGAACCATAATTCAGGCTTTACAGCCAATCAGCGTTGGCTCACAGCCCTGATGCGTTCAGGACAGTTGTAAATTAAGAATTAGCCTACACTGGCCGCACAATGAACATTTTATCATATTATAGCCTACAATTTATGATTATATATGAAAGTATCACACAAAACGGGGCCCTATCATTGGGCCCTATGAGCTTGTGGGCCCCGTGGCGACTGCCCCCTTGCCCCCCCTCTGGCTCCGCTACAGAGTCTAAGTCATAAACAGAGGTTTTCTAAACTATTGCGCAAGAAAACAAGGACTTGTACTGTTTTCGAAAAACTCCTTTGAGGATGTGGTCACACGAACCTGAAGAAACTATGAGGGCACTCTGGGAGATATCTGCAGATGACACTAGTACTATGTGTCACATACTCAGTCATGGAGCTGTGTCGAGAAATCTATTCCCACCAGAATTAGTGAAGCAAAGGCAACTTAAAGTAAGCCAAGGGAGCACAAAACTGGTCAGCAACCTTCAACAAAACAATGTTTCAGATGTATGATCAGAGATTTCAAGCTGAAGAGGGACTGGAGTGATGGAGTCACTGAACTGAAAATATTTTTCTTTTTTCTTTTTCTTTTTTTTTCCTTTTCACCTTGTCTGCACACATATTAATGGTTACTACCATGCTGGTAAAAACCATAGGCATATATATGTGCATTGTTACTATATTTAATATATATACAGATATATACGCATACATACACATACACATATACAGTATACACATACAAACCCAGTTTTTTTTTGTTTATTTGAAAATCTGCTGCTAAACCAGGAAGCAAGAACACATGGAGGCACACGTCGAGCACTGGAAACAAAAACCACAAACGAAACCGACACGGAGCCGACCAAAACACGAGCAGCAATCGACCCAAATCTCGAGATCTGATCACAGCTGATCAAGCTACCGCGACTAACTAACCCCAAAAACTACAGAGCAAGCATGCAGGTGAACAAGCCAGTGTGTGTGTGCGTGTATGTATATGTCTGTGTGTGCCAATGTGTATGTCAATGTGTGTGTGTACGTATATGTCTGTGTGGTTATGTGTGTGTGTGTGTGTGTGTGTGTGTGTGTGTGTGTGTGTGTGTGTGTGTGTGTGTGTGTGTGTGTGTGTGTGTGTGTGTGTGTGTGTGTGTGTGTGTGTGTGTGTGTGTAGCTGTGTGTGTATGTGTATGTGTGGCTAAGTGTTTGTATGTTCCATATGTATATGTATATGTCTGAGTGGCTGTATGTGTGTGTGTGTGTGAGCGTGTATATACACTATGTATGTGTGGCTATGAGTGTGTGTGTGTGTGTGTATATATCTGTTTGGCTATGTGTATGTATATGTGTGGCTATGTGCGTGTATGTATGCATGCGTGTATGTATGCATGTATGAACATATTTTTCAATACATTCATCTCCAGCTTTCTATTTCTCTGCCCCCAGCTACCCTTTGATTATCCGTCTGTCTCCAGCATTTAAGGCCTAATGCTTTTTAACTTATATGCTTCCGCTTGGGGACGTCATCAGGAGGCACGGCATCAATTTACATAGTTACGCTGACGATACACAGCTGTACATCGCCGTGTCTCCTAAAGACACAAAACCAATTGATACCCTTCTTAACTGTACTGTATTTTAGATATAAAGTCATGGATGTCAGATAACTTTCTACAGCTCAACCAGGACAAAACAGAAGTTTCAATTATTGGTCCTGAAGCAAAGAGAGAGAAACTTTTACCATTATTAAGTTTTATGTTTTATGTAAAGCACTTTGCGCTGCATTTTTTATTTTGCATGTAAAGCGCTCAACAAATAAAGTTTGATTTGATTTGATTAAGTAAAGAAGCAGCTGGAGAAACGCAGTTAAAACAGGGAGACAGGTCAATAGAAGTCCCAGGACATAACTGAGCCTCCTCAATGTTTTTAAAGCTGGTACAATATTCTTTTTTTTGAATAGTTCATTTTTGCATCTGTGAACATGGAGGTGATATGACTTGCCAAAAGCTCTAATTTTGTCTCGTCTGTTTGAAGGAAATTCTTTCAGAAGCTTTGTGGCAACATTTAGTCTGACAGGGATTAAATTGGGCTAGAGGTGTCCAATTTATTATGATTTAATTTCTAAATAATTAAAACTAAATTATTTTTTTTACAAATTAAAATTAATAGTTATAAAATTCCTTTTAAAGTTCATTTTGTGCAGTAAAATACTGGATTTACCATCCCCTGGAATGATCACATGATCAGGGAGTCTTAGTCAGTTACATGAATGAAAGGAAGATAACTGCAAGGTATGTGATGTTATTGAAAAGGAGCACTAAAAAGAGTAACATCACATATGTATTGAATTCCTTTGTGCCTTTTTGTGAGTTTAACTTTAAAATAGAGCAATAGATATGTCAACTCGCAGTTTAAAATATGGATGAAATGTTAGTTTCTGATTCTACAAATGCAAAAGGACCAGGACATAGACCAAAAACTACAATACTCTGACTACTCAAATTTGGATGACGTTAACTCTTGGATTATAAAGAATGAATAGGACAAAGCTTTTTAATTGTGAAAGCTTTATTCAAGTTCCAAAATAGCAAAAAAGACCAAATTATGTGTATTTTTGAACATTAGACCAATAGGTGCCAATATTAAAAATAATTTTTTTAATCCAAATTTTTGTTGAAATAACTTTTTCATATTTGTATAACCTTTATTGTTTTGTCAGTAATTTTTGTGTTTGAAATGTTTCTATATTGGGGTAGTAGACTTGCTGGTTGCTTGTGTTGGGTGATCTTGCTAAGCTTTATAATGGGGGAAAGAACACATTATTATTCACATTTCTATTCTGCCCTTACTGGAATTTTGTCGTGATTTCTAGCTTGGCAGATAGCTAACAGGTTCTTCATTAGACACCCAGGACACAGCTACTAAGTTTAGGATGTTTATGAGAAGCAGTTTGAAACTGAAATAAAAAATACAAATGTAGGCTAACTATTAGTAAACTTGAATGGTTTGCATTCTTATTTCCACATTAGCAAACATCCAGTCATAAGTTCTTATGCAAAACAAAAAACACAGTAAAATGTGATAAGATCATCATTAACCGCACACACAGAGAAGGAACAATTAGCATGAATGCTAACTTTACATTGACGGGCTAGCGCAGTTAGCATTGCTACCGTCTTAAAATGTTTCACATAGACTTCTTCTTTAAAATAATCCCTACTTAAAATGATCATCTCAACATGACTTCAATTATTACTTACAGACATATGTACTTCAGGATACTGGATTTACCATCCCCTGGAATGATCACATGATCAGGGAGTGTGATCACTCCCTGATCATGTGATCATGTGTGATGTGTAAATATATTTTAAATATATAATTGTTAAATGTGTGAAAATTAAAGAATAATATATACATAATAATAATGTAATAATTCGTGTATATATCACAACAACGGATCCCAATTGACTTCGCATAGGTACAATATCCCTGGTGCTCACACGGAATTTTACCACTTTCCGTGTTGGTGCCACGGAAAATAGTGGTGAGAGGTCGTGGGCATTTCACGGATTTTTGTGAGATCAGGTTGCTGACTTTCACTTTACGGACCCTGTCATCTCGACCAGGAAATGTGTTGAATATCATTGCCGTAGGCCAGTGTTTACCAACCCTGGTCCTCGAGCCCCCCCCTGTCCTGCATGTTTTAGATGCTACCCTGCTTCAACACACCTTGATACAAGTACCTGTGTCATCAACAGAGTTGTGCAGACCTTGGTGACAAGCTAATGAGGACCATTAATTAGAATCAGGTGTGTTGGTGCAGGGAAACATCTAAAACATGCAGGATAGGGGGGGCTCGAGGCCCAGGGTTGGGAAACACTGCCGTAGGCCATTCATTCTGTTTGACCTCAGAGTCCTACATGACAACATCTCCCATTTTCAAGTCGAGGTGGCCTGTCGGCCATTTCCATCCTGGCTGTGGTGTTGCAAGGTACTCTTGACTTCATGGTCCCCAGAACGAATCATCAAGGCTCTGGACTTGTCTCCACTGACTCCAGTAAAGATCCTTTAAATCAAAGTTTCCCGGAGGAACAGCCAGTGAATCTGTTTTCTGTGTCAAAAGCATGGCAGGAGAAAGAATGGTAGGACAATTATTAATAACCCTCTAATAACTGAACCAGTACTATTCCGCCTTTTCTCCGTCACAAAAAAAGATTTCTGGTTTCTTTTACTTTTTCTATTTTTTTTAATATTTACTCGAACCCATCGTGATATTGTGACCACTCTAGATCTGTTGCACTGAGGATTCAGAAGTCCTCTTGGTCTCAGCTGACACGACTACACAACGAATACGAGAGGGAGACTGTTAAGTGAACGCGAAACGTAGTTTGACTTGAAAGGCATGTATTACATATGTGGTAACCATTTTTTTCTCTGCCCCTTTTTGTATTTTGCCGTGTTGGTTTTCACATCCATGTTTGACCTTGTTTGATAATGCTGTATTTGTGTGTGTGTGTGCGTGTGCGTGTGCGCCTGCGTGTGCGTGTGTGTGTGTGTGTGTGTGTGCGTGTGCGTGCGTGCGTGTGTGTGTGTGTGTGTGTGTGTGTGTGCATGCGAGCATGTGTGTGTGTTTATATGTTTGTATGTATGAGATCACATCAAGCCTTTTCTATCAGAGCAGGTAATAAATGTGGGCACAAGCATCAGACGCAAAATCATTGCCAATCTCTTCTGGATGTAACAACCCGCCTGCACGCATACAGGCACCCGCACATGGTCATTCGGCTGCTTGTTACTTCTCCACAACCAGATAGAACGCGGTGGCCAATACCTTGCGTCCAGGATATCACACTCAGATTGACTGCAGATGTAGCATAAACTCTGTGTGTGTGTGTGTGTGTGTGTGTGTGTGTGTGTGTGTGTGTGTGTGTGTGTGTGTGTGTGTGTGTGTGTGTGTGTGTGTGTGTGTGTGTGTGTGTGTGTGTGTGTGTGTGTGTCACTTTTTCATCCGTCACAGCGTTATATGGCAATTTCTCATGGATGTGATTAGACGCAAACAGAAGCCCTGCAGTCTGAGACTGTAATACAATATGGAATCCACATTTTAGTTTTGCCACCAGACAGAACCAACATAACTTCTTTCCAGGTATTCCAGGTTATTATAAAGAATGTCCATATTTTAGTTTCGGTAGAAAAAAGAAAATGAAAAAAAAATCCAGTTTGTCAATGTACAGCACATGTGGCGGCTGATTTCTTGTTATTTATTTACTCTTAATCTGTGCATTTGTGCACGTGACGACCGCGCCTCGACCCGCGGACCAAAATCTTACTACGCTCAGAAAAAACTTGTACCGTTTTGCCGTCCCGATCACGGGACTCTTGGGAGGTTTTGAGCTCCGAACTTTTACTTATAAGGTGAGCATGAATCAATCTTTTTTATGATGTAAAGATTGTGTCGTCCCCAAAGGTGGGAGGATGAAACGATACCGGGGTTCACCTTACGGCCTCAGGCTGGAGCAGGTGAAGCTCTTAGCTCTGGCAGAAGATAAATAACAGTCATGGTGCATTTGGAGTTTGGGACTTTTCATAGTTTATTTATTTACTTTTATTTATTTATTTAATTTTAGTTGTTAAATTTCTGGAAAAGAAAAAAGTCAAGTCATACATGAGAGAAACTATTCAGTTTGTGGCAAAATATTTTTACTTGCACCGGTGTTTTTATGTGAGAGGAGAAGAACATAACCTTTTCACTTATTTTCTCATTCGTTGTTCTTCTTATTCCTCGCTCCTCTGATTTATTCCTTTTCACTTACGTCCTCTTCGTCTTCTTCTTCTCCTCTCACGTAAAAAACACTGGTGCATCAGCAAAAATAGTCCCCGGTAATTCACTTCCGTTGTGGCTTTTTTATTTGCGTCGTTTTTTTTATATTTGCAGCGCCGTTTATTTTATTTGCAGCAGGGTTTGTTTTTATTTCCAGCATTTCTTTAATTGCAGCGGCGTTTGTTTCTGTTTGCAGCGTTACTTTTATTTTCTGCAATGGTGGGTCTCGGCATGAAACTGAAGATGCATAATGCAAACCTGACATTTACTTTCAGTTCAGTTTGTGGAAAATGGTTGGCCTGGCTTGCTCTTTAAAACTTAAAGAGTTATAAAACATTACAAACTGTAACAATAAGGCAAACGCACAGCATTGTTTTGTATTTTGTGTCTTTCAAATAAACGACTATTTTTTCCAGTCATATGTTCATTCAAGGTTGTTAAAAAAATACTGCTAGAATATTGTATTGTATCGTTATCGTGACCTCAATATCGTGTATTGTACCGTATCGTGAGATTAGTGTATCGTTACACCCCTAGCTGTTAATGCTGTTGAGGAAGTGCATCTAATTGAACTGAGAATCCATAACTTAAACGGACACGACTAGGCAGTCTTCAGATCAAACACCGAGTGATATTCAGAAAAACTCCAGTTTGGGGCCATAGAGGCTCAGAGTCAGGTCTGGCACCCAGAGAGGCTCAGTAGGTATACTGTAGCAAATCTGTGGAGGGTCAAGCAGGCACAGGATCAAGGAACAGAATAGGTAATTAGGTTAACAGGCTCAGGACCACTCAAAAATGGAAGGAAAGCTGGTAGAAAAAACAGACAATCTAGCAATTTAGGATGGGCTGAGAGGAGCTTAAGAAGACAGGTATAGGTAGAGATAATGAGCAATCAGCAGGACCTGGGGACATGTATTCAGGAGCACAAAGGAAACTCACCAACTGAGAGACTGTCCAACAGTGCGACACATGCCAAGTGACTCAACCACGCATGAAAATATAGGACAATATGGAAAAATGGCAGGAGGTGCCCTTGATTGACAACCTAAAGAGATATTTGGCTATAATATTTTCTTTTTTAATATTTTTATCTTGATATTTTCCCATTTTTATCACCCAGTGCTCCTACAGTCAGTCAGTCCCGGGCACCCTTTACCAACCCCGGGAGGGCCGACACTGAGCTATAATCTCCTTGAGAGGTGAGCAGGCCGTGCGTGGAAGGATCATGTTATTCTGGCCTGTTTTGGGAGAAACTCACTTTTGGTTCGAGAGCGGTTGGCTGTGCAAAAATGAATCAGACACACACACTCGCTTTTGCTATAATGAATAAATTTATTAAAAGCAGTGCACATAAAAAGACTCACACACAATTTGCCTTTCGCTAGGATAACTCTGGGTCAAGTTATCCCCCGCAAATGACAAAACAACAGACAATTACATAGGGGCTAGGCGATGTACGTCTTACCTTAACACAGAAGGACTGGAGAGCCGGAACAGTCCAGGCAGAGCAGCGATAAAAACCCTGGCTGGGCGTCCGTGCACTAGACCCACAGCTGACTCTGATCCGGATTTCCGGCTCTCGCGTCTTTATACCTTTCTACTCAGCACCTTTCGGAGGGGGTTGCCCCTTCAACCCCCGCCTGCCAGTTCCCACGCTAAGGCTTGGCTCACACGGGACTGAGCTTCCCGTGTGAACCAAGCGCCTCTCTCACATTTACAATATACAACAGGTGCATAGCTGATATGACTGTTTTGAGAATGAAGGACATTTCAGGACACAAAACTTATTTTTTCTTCCTTCACGGCCCCCCCCACCCAGTCCTGGGCATTGCTCCCCTCTACAGTACCAACCCCGGGAGGGCCCAACACTGAGCCCAGGTCTCCTTCTAAAGGCTGAGTTGTGGTTCTGCGTCAAAACAACGCTGTGCCGACGCCGTGCCTACGCCGTGCCTACGCCGTAGGGTAGGCGCCGATGCATACCCTACGGCATCACTGACTCCGTCACTGACGCGTACCTCCCAAAAATTGTAACTACGCGTTGAGGTGACGCAGACCAAACGCAGACCGAGAGGGCTGTGATTGGTTCGCTTGGAAGCAACGCATTTCCAGTTTCAGGTTTGAAGCAGTCGTGAACTTTCAGCGCTCTTTTCTTCGTGTATGTATGATTTTGTTTTTTGGCACAATAGTTGTCCTTATCTCTTTGATTCACTGTGACCGGAAAAAGTCGGATAAACCACGGCGTTGTTTTGATGCAGAACCATAATTCAGGCTTTAACCTGAGGAGTGAGCAGGCCGCTTCTTTTCACCAGACAGGGTGGGGTTTCTCCGGCCGGACGTAGCGCGTGGAAGAATCACGTTATTCCAGCCAGATCCTCCCCTTCACACAGCAAAGGCCCTTTTGCCAACCCCATGGTGTGGGCACTGAAGTCAAGGGGAAACTTAACACAGCGTCCCCAGCGGGAATTGAACCCAGGACCTTCTTGCTGTGAGACGGCTGCACTACCAGCTGCGCCCCTCTGAGGGTAGCTAATGTAAGCTGCCCATGTTCCCTTGGGTAGTTAATGTGAGCTACCCAGTGCAACAAAATTGGCACCACGATGGATTGACCCCAAATTAATTCTGTAGCATGCATGACCTGTGCTGCACACTGGAGTCAGGCTTGAGGGTGCCGGACATAGCCAGACCAAACAATCTGGGTCTGCCCTCCTGTGGTCCCACTACCTGCAGTGAGCCTCGAGTTTGATTACTTTTCGTTTAAGTCGGGGATATGTCCCAGTAACCACATCTTATGGCGCTTCTACATTAGTACCTACTCACCTTGACTCGACTCGACTCGCCCTCGTTTCTTTTCAATACCCAGATCAGAAGTAGGAGGTTGGAGCAAAGCTGCTGTGACGTTTTTGATTGTGTGATCTAAACAAAGAAAACAATAACACTAAAGATGTAGAACCTGGAGGAGATGATAAATGTGCTGCTGGGTCTGTGGCTTGTGTTTGATATCAAGTTAAAAAATGAGAGAGAAGCTTCAAGCGGCGACGCTTTTTTAAAGATTTTTTTTGTCTCAGCGCTGCTGAAATGTCAGCTGGAGCCGCAAGCAGCTATGAAGTGACAGAGCTCCTGGTGGATCTGGTCGTTCCTTATCTCCCGTCTAGATCCCTTTTTAATTCTCTCTTCAGCCACCAGGTTTATGAACATCTGCACCTCAGAGTTGGATCATGAAACCGACTTTTGTGCTGCCATTGCATGTAAAAATAAAATGAAGAAGCCGTCAGAGTCGCTCTTTTGCTGATTTCCTCCTCCTGACTCAGACGTCTGACTCCAACCCACCGACCAATCGGTGGCCTGTAGTGTGATGATGTCAGATACAGCCGACTCAGCCGCTTAGAACTTCGGCAGAATAGATACAGAAAAAGTATCAACTCGGCACGCCTCCACCCGCCACGATCCCTAGTGTAAAAGCGCAAAACCGGGGCGAGTCGAGTCGAGTCGCGCTGAGTAGGTACTGTTATGTCTGGTAGTTCACAGACATACACTGTCACCTTAAGAACTGTTTTCGGTTTTACGACACTGCCCGTTCCGGTTGACGGCAGTCAGTGGTTTTTCTCATTCATTCATGTTTTTGGGTTTGCAAATAAATGGAGTCACGTCAGCTCCGACCTGAGTTAAGTGTCACGTTATCTTTATCCACAACATAACATTGGCGACGAGAGATGGCTGAAGCTTGTTCCTTACCAACACCGCCTCCTTTCCTGGCCCTCCCGGGGGAACCACCGGTCCCATGGCACCGCTGGATCTCCGCGTTCGAGACGTACATCCTAGCTGCCAGCTTAGCGGACGTGTCCGCCGGGAGGAAACGTGCACTGCTGCTGCACTGCTTGGGAACTGAGGGACAGCGGGTGTTCGGAACACTCGGCGACGCACCGTCATACTCCCTGGCCGTGGAGTTACTGAAGGGACATTTCGCGGCTCCACAGAGCGCTCTGCTCCGCCGGGTTCTGTTCCGGCGGCGACATCAAAGGCCAGGAGAAACAGTGGCTCAGTACGTGGCGGACCTGCGGGGTTTGGCTACTTCCTGTAAGTTTGGAGGACTGCGGGACGAAATGGTGCGGGACCAACTGATATTGCACACAAGCTGCAACAAAATAAGAGAAAGACTGTTGCTGGAAAATGATAATCTGACTTTATCAGCAGCAATAAACCTCGCGGTTCAGGTGGAATCTGCGCTGGAGTGCGCGGCGAGCTTCTCTACTCCCCCGCCCTCACAGACACAGGCAGCGGGCGCGCTCACCTCACAGACGCCCCTCCTTCATGTGAGCGCAGACAGCGGGGAGGAGAACATCCTACTAGCCGCTCGGCCCCGCGATCAGTACCATCAGCAGTGTGGGAACTGTGGCTCTTCTGCACACAACTCCAGAGCCCAGAACTGCCCTGCCCGTGGTAAAACCTGCTCCAACTGCGGGAAATTAAACCACTTCCACAAAGTCTGCAGGTCTGCCCCAGCTCGAGCCTCTCAGCCACCCACTAACACCACAGTCATCCACAACGTGAGCTCAGCACGAGCACCGTTCAAAACGTGCTTGTTAATGGTTGGAGATGTCACTCTGCCCCTCCTCCTAGACACAGGGGCCACAGTGTCTCTCCTGAACCTGGCAACTGTTACACAGTTTTTCCCCTGCGAGCCACTTGGACCGGCCACCACCACCCTGCGTGGTTACGCCAACTCCCAAATTGACATTGTGGGCTCCCTCCAGCTGCCCGTAAAATACGGAGATAAGACACTGCCAGTTTTTAGATTCAATGTCGCACGCCACGGGGCCAACCTCCTGGGCCTCGACCTCTTCACCACCCTCGGTTTCACCCTGCTGGACACCACCGGCTCGGAGATTAACGCCGTTGTCATCCCCTGGCAGCAACAGTGGCCTGCGCTGTTCAGCGGGGTGGGCTGCCTCGTGGGTTTCGCCCACCAGCCCCTGTTGGACCCGACTGTGACGCCTGTCATACAGCCCCTCCGTCGTTCTCCCCTGGCCCTCCGTGATGACATCTCTGCTCAGCTGCAAGGTATGCTGGATGACGACATCATCGAGCAGGTGAACGCGTCACCCTGGATCTCCAACTTGGTGGTGGCCAGGAAGAAGTCTGGGGGGTTGCGACTCTGCGTGGACCTTCGAGCAGTGAACAAGGCCATCATCCCCGACAAATACCCCCTGCCAACCACAGAGGAGCTCACCGCCCAGTTCCACGGGTCCACCGTTTTTTCAAAACTGGACCTCCGCCAGGGTTACCTCCAGGTGCCACTACACCCCGAGAGCCGCAACCTCACCGCTTTCATCACCCACAGAGGGGTGTTCCGCTACAAGCGCATGGCGTTTGGGCTAAGCTCCACCCCCAGCTGCTTTCAGAAAATTATGGCCTCCGTCTTTGCAGGTATACCAGGTGTGGCCGTCTACCTGGATGACATTGTGGTTCACGGGGCCACGGTCGAGGACCACGATGAGCGCCTGCACAGGGTGTTCAGTGCAATGGCCAAGCATCACCTCACACTCAATGGCGAGAAGTGTGTCTTCGCCGCCCCAGCCATTGACTTTGTCGGGTTCCGCCTCTCAGCGGGTGGCACGTACCCGCTCCACTCAAACACAGAGGCCATCCACCGTGTCCCGGAGCCAACCTCAGCCGCTCAGGTAGCCTCTTTCCTGGGCATGACGGCGTATTACCTCCGTTTCCTGCCACAGTACTCTGCCACGACTGCGCCGCTGCGTACGCTGCTGAAGCAGGACGAGCCCTGGGTCTGGACTCCAGCATGTTCCGACGCCGTACGTTTACTAAAGTCCCAGCTCACCTCTGCGCCGGTCCTGGCGCACTTCGACCTGGTCAGCCCCACCCTCGTCACGTCCGACGCTGTGATGTCCCAGCTGCAGGGGGGCGTCGAGAGACCGATCGCCTTTGCCTCGCGGGCTCTCAGTCCCACGGAACAGAGGTACTCGGTGGGGGAGCGGGAGGCCTTAGCGTGCCTCTGGGCTTGTGAGCGCTGGCATATGTACCTTTACGGGCGTACATTCACACTGAGGACTGACCACCAGGCCCTCACTACCCTCCTGGCAACGTCAGGCACCGGCCACAAACCGCTCCGCCTCCATCGTTGGGCTGACCGACTGCAGCAATACAACTTCCGCCTGCAGTTCACGCCAGGCCGCGACAACGTGGTGGCTGATCTGCTGTCACGTGCGATCCCTGGATAGGCTCCGTCCCACACTGGCTCAGGTCCCAGTCCACCCGGTTCAAGCCGCAGTCACTGCCCGTCAACGCCAGATGAAGGACCGCTTCGACAGGGCACGACGGGTTAGACCACCTGCCATTGCTGTCTCGGATTGGGTCAGGATCCGACGACCTCATCGTGGCGACAAGCTCCAGTCGTTCTGGTCAGACCCCGTCCAGGTTACCAAACGGCTTGGCCCAGCTTCCTTCAGGTTAGCCGACGGCACTCGCTGGCATGCTAACCGCCTGCGTAAGGTGCAGGCCCCACCCGGGCCTGGACTGGGTGTGCCGGCCGTTACAGCCCTGCCGGCTGCACAGTTCGATGTGGCAGCCGCCCCAGCTGTCCAAGCACAGGCCGCCCAGCTCGGGCTCGCACCAGGCCTAGACACCTGGGGGACTTTGAGACTGAGTATCACACCTAGGTTGTGTGAAGGGGGGGGAAATGTTATGTCTGGTAGTTCACAGACATACACTGTCACCTTAAGAACTGTTTTCGGTTTTACGACACTGCCCGTTCCGGTTGACGGCAGTCAGTGGTTTTTCTCATTCATTCATGTTTTTGGGTTTGCAAATAAATGGAGTCACGTCAGCTCCGACCTGAGTTAAGTGTCACGTTATCTTTATCCACAACATAACAGGTACTAGTGGAAAAGCGCCATTAGTGAAACATGTGATACTTAACTGAAACCTAAGATTTGTCCTTGTCAACGTTTCAAGCTTGTTTATCTTATTTGCAAGAGGCCTAATGCCCCCCATTGGTAGATGAAATCCATTGCATCCATGCAACGTTGTAGGTTGCATTTTTGGCCTTTTTTTAATATTTTAATTTGCTTTGCAATATGTGTACAATGCATGCCTTTTGTTGTTTGCAAAACACTATATACATTTTTGATTTGAGGAGGCTTGAATAATTTAGAATTTTATCATAATATTACACAGTAGCATTATTACTGATGAGAATATTGGGAAAACAAAACTATGTAATTGATAACATATGTGACTGTCTTTTTGCCTGGAACAAAAATTACCCCTCGACCTGCAGTAATTCTGAAATGACACCCTCTTATCCAGCATTCGCACTGGATAAGTGAAGTTTGTGCAGCCACATGCGTCTTCATCTCGTTGTCGTCCTGCTGATCTGGATTTTTTGTTTCATAAGTCACTAGCGACGCTTAATGTTGATTCATTTACGTATGTTTATCAGCTAAAAATAGGGATCAGATCATTTTAATCTAAGGGGTGGATATAGGCTGATGTGGTAAAATAATACAGTATCTTAATATGGAAGTTGCCAAAATCACATGAGGAAAGAAGCAGAAACGGCGATGAGAGGATTTTTTTTCTATAAAGAGTCAAGCTGCACATCATTGAATTACTGACATGAGCATTCTGATAGGATTAAAATTATCTCATGACCTGGGTGTTTGCTGAAATAGGGTAGATAATTCGAGGTCAAATTTTTACTTTACAAATCACAGACGTGGCGCATACGGCCAGGAGTAATATCACAGATTATTACAAATCATCGCAGGTCGCCAGATAATTTTAATCCCTTTCAAATGGGGCATTAGTCCATCATAGAGACCATAGTAGTTAAATCAGATAATAATTGAGAACCTCTAGTATGGAAGTTAGTGGTGTAGTCATACTGATGTGACATTTAGAATTTTGTGATCTCATGCATCAGATTGCAAAGCTTTCAAATTGGATTTGGGAGCAAATAATATCCAGGCAATTTCTGACACATTGCCATAGTAGGTT
Source organism: Cololabis saira (assembly GCF_033807715.1). Lineage (NCBI taxonomy): Eukaryota > Metazoa > Chordata > Actinopteri > Beloniformes > Belonidae > Cololabis > Cololabis saira. Next base: position 50,433,393 of record NC_084587.1, read on the forward strand.
GCAAATTGCCTAATAGCTCACAGCCGAGCTCAGGTGGGAAATTTTGCTGATGACTGCAGTGAATTTCTTTCAGAGTCCACTAAGTTAATGATGCAAAGCTAGTTGTTTTGCATCATCCAGCTGCACACAGAGGTACTCTAACGAGTCAGGACACATGCTTGTATCACCTTTATCACTTGGACATCACCTCTGGACGATTTCTGCTTGTCTTTTTTCCCTCTTTTTACATTTTGCCATCTCACTTGCTATAATTATCAGCCTTCTATTTCTAATTTGCGTTTAATGTTTGCACTGATAAAACACTAAAATTGTTGTCAGGCCACTATTGAAAGCCTTGACACAGGGCCACTTGATGCCCTTTTTAACTGTATTTTAGATATTAAGTCATGGATGGCAGATAATTTCCTACAGCTCAACCAGGACAAAACAGAGTTTTTAGTTATTGGTCCTGAAGGCCAGAGAGAGAAACTTTTACCAAAACTACAAGATTTTAAACCTTCGCAATGTGTAAAGAACCTGGGTGTTATTTTTGACTCTGAGCTCACTTTTATTCCACACATAAAGAATATTACGAAGATTTAGCCATTCCCCGAACCGCGACCAAAACCCACGGTGAGGCTGCATTCAGCCATTATGGCCCTTATTTATGGAACAGCCTGCCAGAGAACCTCAGGGCCGCAGAGAATGTTGATATTTTTAAAAGGAGGCTCAAGACACACCTGTTTAGTTTGGCTTTTATCTGATCTCATTTACCTAGTCTTTTTAGCTATGTATTGTGTCTACTTCTTTAGCTCTTTTATTATCTTTAAAACTTTAATCCATTTTAGTGACTTTTTACTTTATGTTATTTATTATTCATCTTAAGTTTTATATAGATTTCTCTAAAATTTTGCACTTTTAGGCATTTCTTACTTTCTTTTAATCTTTTAGTTTTTAGCTCCAGCGTTTCCTCAGGGGGGTCGTCCACACTGGGAGGTGTGTCTGCTCCGCCCATGGGGGTGTCGTCATGGGGATCCCTCAGGCCTGGGTAGCTGGGGTGGGACTCCACCTTCTGTGTGGGGTCTGCCCTGGTCTGTCCGGGTTAGGGGGGTCTCTGTGGCGATGCTCCTTGTGGTCGTGGTCGGTGGAGCCTCTCAGTGTGGACGGCCACCCATAGGTAGTGTTTTCCTCACCTGGATCGTTAGTGCTAAGCCATGTCACCAGTCCACTTACTGTGTGTGTGTGTGTGTGTGCGTGTGGGCGTATGAGTGTGTGCACATGTATATGAGTGTGAGTGAGTGTGTGTGTGTGTACGCGTGGGGGGTGGGGGGCGAGTTTGTATGGAATGTTTTAAATTGTGTTTTTTTTATTGTTATTTTTATTCTGCATGTAAAGCACCATGTGTTGCATTTTATATTGTATGATTTGGTGCTATACAAATAAATAAAGTTTAAGTTTAAGTTGAAGCAAGAAGGTTCCTGTTTCAAAGTCTGGCAGGAACTTTCTGTGAGATATTTTTGTGTTTTCTTGTGACTAAATGTGCTTTTTCCAATTACGACAGTTTCTTCCCAAAATCCAAAAATGAGTTTGTTTGCTTGATTGATGATTCTGCAATGTGTCCAGTGTCCAGGTTGTAACTTGTGTCAATGCCCCAATACAGCTTGGCTATTCCTACAACACTGAACTGGAAGACACAGGTATAGAACATAATGGATGGAATATTCTAAATACAACCTGTAGCAATGAGACCAGATGTCAGACATAAAGATAGGTATCATTATTTCCAAACAGCATGCACAATGCAAGTATTAAGTTACCCTTTTCATAAATAGTTATTTGCTGCAAATTCAAAGGTTAGCTTGAACGTAGGCCAACACGCAGCTCCCGAAGTTCCGGCCTGCAAACATGCACAAAAGAGAAAAAAGGGGGGCCAGCCCAAGAAACTACAGGAACGATGGACAAAAATGATGGCAATGAGATACTTATAATAAATAAAAATGGAAATGGAGAAGAGAGGAAGGGAAGAGGAGAGGAGAAGAAGGGTGAGAGGCACCACCCAGTGGATCATGTCAGTGCCCCCCTGCAGCATAGGCCTATTGCAGCATATCTACCACAAAGCTATATTTGAGACTAACTATTATAGTCTTGTTCTATAGCTGCAACTATGACTACTGACTCTAACACACTATAGTTTACACTACCTGGAGATTTACCAACATCAGCTAGAGGTTTACTAAACACTAACTATAGGCTTTACTTAAAGCAACACAATGTAACTTTCAGCTTTTGTTTGGTTTGGCGGCTCCTTTGGACAAAAGCGGTAGTGCTTTACCAGTGTGGAAGGGTTCCTACCATCCACCTCAAAGTTACATAGTGCCAGTGAAGGCGATACAGACCCCCTCAGACCATGACAGAGGTGTCATTAAACCTGTTGGAAGTTGATGTACCATCACAATGACTCTGGAAATATTATATTAAGGTGGAAAAGTTACATTGTGCTGCTTTAACAGAAAGGTTTTAAGTTTAGTTTTGAAAAGGTGGAAGTGGTGTCAGCCTCCTTAACCCAGATTGGAAGTTGGTTCCATAGTAATGGTGCCTGATAGCAGAACGCCCGCCCTCCAAATCTACATTTGGATACTCTAGGAACTACGAGTAAACCTGCACTCCGAGAACGGAGAGCTCTGCCAGGAACATAAGGCACTATCAGGTCTTGCAAATAATGCGGAGCTAAGCCGTTTTGGGCTGTATATGCAAGTAATAGAATTTTTAATTGGATTCTGAATTTTACGGGTAGCCAATGGAGCGACGCTAACACTGGAGAGACGCGGTCTCTCCTGCTGATTCCTGTCAGCACTCGGGCTGCTGCATTTTGGATCAGCTGGAGCCTATTCAGCAAATTACTTGGACATCCTGCTAATAACACATTACAGTAATCTAGTTTAGAAGATACAAACGCATTAACTAGTTTTTCTGCATCACTCTGCGAGAGGATTTTCCTAATCTTTGCAATATTACAGAGATGGAAAAATGCTATTTTACAAACCTGATTAACATATGGTTTAAACAACAAATCCTGACCAAAAACAACACCAAGGTTTCTCACAGTTGCACTGGAAGCCATCGCAACACCATCTAATCCCTTCCTAAAATGCTCTGGACCAAGAATGACAACCTCTGTTTTATCTGAATTTAGAAGCAAGAAATTTCTGGACATCCAGAACCTTGATGTCCCTGACATCCAAGACATGCCTGAAGTTTAACTAACGGTTCTGTTTCATCCGGCTTCATAGACAAATAGAGCTGCGTATCATCAGCATAGCAATGAAAGTGTATGCCGTGATTCTGGATTATACTTCCCAATGGCTGCATGCAGAGCCGTCTGGGAGATTTGCGAGGCCCTGTGCGAAATGGCTGGGGGGGGCCCTCGCGTGCTCGCTACGCTCACGCGCGCGAAATTTTTAGGTTTTTCGGGTCAGATCGGGTGTCTATATGTGCAATTTTAACTCTCCAATTAAAGCTGCAAGCAGCGATGAACGGGCCCTCGCACTCACAGCCACCGCCCCCATAAGCATATCAGACATGACACCACCCACGACTTCCTATGTCAAACCATTCAAAAGTTATAGCAGAAAAAAGGGACAACCAATCAGAAGAAGGGGCGGGGCTAATTCAAGCCAATGAAGGTCAAGGACTCCATACAGAGTCTGATGACACCACCCACGACTCTCTATGTCAAACCATTCAAAAGTTATAGCAGGAAATAGGGACAACCAATCAAAAGAAGGGGTGGGGCTAATTTTCACTAATTATGGTCAAGGACTCAATACCGAGTCCCATGACACCACCCACGACTCTTTATGTCATACCATTCAAAAGTTATGGCAGAGAAAAGTTTTCCAGGTGGCTCTGTTGAGCCATTTTGCCACGCCCATTAATGCAAACCATGAAAGATCAAATTTATCGCCAGGCCTGGCTTGCGTGCCAAATTTGGTGCCTTTTGGGGAACTATCAAATATGGACCAATCAGATGAAAGGGGGGCGCGCTTTTTGGCGTCTAGCATCGCCACAGTAACACTTTTGAAAGAGAAAAGTAATGCGCGTAGTCGCAGGATGGAGACGCATATTTTGATGTATAACACACCTGGGTGCACGTTACGGTTCGGGCCGTATTAAGTCTCGAAGGAATGGCATATATTGCTCCAAAATTACGTGATTAATTCAGAATGTTCAAAATGGCCGACTTCCTGTTCGGTTTCGGCCATAGCGCCAAGAGACTTTTCTTTAAGTTGCGACATGATACAGGTGTGTACCGATTTTCGTTCATGTACGTCAAACCGTATTATGGGGCTTGAGGCGCAAAGTTTTTTCTGTCTGAACGAATCAGATGAAGGGTGGGCGCGCTTTTTGGCGTCTAGCGTCGCCATGGTAACGCTTTTGAAAGAGAAAAGTAATGCGTGTTGTCGCAGGATGGAGACGCACATTTTGATGTATAACACACTTGGGGGCACGTTACGGTTCGGGCCGTATTAACTGCCGAAGGAATGGCATAAATTGCGCCAAAGTGACACGATTAATTCAAAATGGCCGACTTCCTGTTCGGTTTCGGCCATGTCGCCAAGAGACTTTTCTTTAAGTTGTGTACTGATACAGGTGTGTAGCGATTTTCGTGCATGTACGTCAAACCGTATTGTGGGGCTTGAGGCACAAAGTTTTCAAGGGGGCGCTGTTGAGCCATTTTGGCACGCCCATTAATTAAATATCAAATTTTTCGCCAGGCCTGACTTGCATGCAAAATTTGGTGACTTTTTGGGCACGTTTAGGGGGGCAAAAAGGCCCTCCTTTCGTCAGAAGAAAGAAAGAAAGAAAGAAAGAAAGAAAAATTCCTACAGATACAATAGGGCCTTCGCACTGAAGGTGCTCGGGCCCTAATTAGCAAAATACTGTACTATACAAAATACTGTACTATACCTTCCCCTGCCTCCAGTGGCGGAGCGTGGGTCTCAGTACAGAGGGGGTGGAGCATTCTCGATGGGCCCTTATGATAGTCATTTTAACGTTCCACAACACCTCATCCTACCCATCAAACAACATTTATTCTCGCTATTATTTTTTATTGAGCCAAGCAAGCCTATAGGCCTATGCTGCAGAAAGCAGAGTAAAGTCACAAACTTGTTCAGAAGAACACACACACACACACACACACACACACATAGGCTTGACAGCTGTCAATCACATGGCGCTGAAAACTCAGATAGTCACGGACTGACTCAGTTCCATCTTTGATACAGCTTAAATACAAAAAAAACATAACTGGTCTAAATTGACACAATGTATTTAGATAGATATAGACACAGCAGTCTATAACATCGTTTCTGAACTCTATAATAGAGAATAGACTCGGGGTCTAGTTGACAACAACACAAGCACATTCAAATAGTCAGGTGGTCAAAGCTACCACAACATTCTGATAAAGAAATTATTTAAGAAGGTTACACTGACTCACCAATGGTAGTTGAATCTTCCATAACCCAAAATAATCCAGGTAACGTGGAAAACGGGGTAACATTCAAAACTTTGTACATGCTTAGTCCTCTTTTAAAGTTTAGCGCTCATCTCCTTCATGGCCGCAAACTTGCCAAGTCGGCAAATTGGCTGTAACTGTTAAGGCTGATTTATGGTTCCGCGTTACACCAACGCAGCGCCTACGGCGTAGGGTACGCGGCGATGCGCACGTACAGTGCGCATCGCCGCGTAACCTACGCCGTTCTGCGCCAATTTAACGCAGAACCATAAATCTGGCTTTACAGCCAATCAGCGTTGGCTCACAGCCCTCATGCGTTCAGGACAGTTGTAAAGTAAGAATTAGTATACACTGGCCGCACAATACACATTTTATTGTTATTATAGCCTACAATTTACGATGGAACGTGACTGTTGATAAGGGGAAAAAAAAAAAAATGAAGTTAAAAAAAAAAAAAAAAACAGCCCATAGCGCGAGGCCCCTTGGGGCGCGAGGCCCCGTGTGGTCGCACGGTTCGCACACCCCTTGCGGCGGCCCTGGCTGCATGTATAAACTGAACAAGATTGGCCCTAGCACTGAACCCTGCCAAACACCATAACAGACCCTTGACTGTTCTGAAGAAACCTCATGTACCTCATGTAAACCTCTCAGATGGCAAAAATAAGAACTTTATTGATCCCACATAGGAGTAATTCATGTTATATCAGCTATAGAGAACAAGGTAATGCCGAAAAACAACATATATCCCCCCTCACAAAATTAATAAAAATAGGGGTAAGGTCCCGCCTTATGAGCCAGGTCCTGCTCAAGGTTTCTTCCCTGCTAAAGGGATGTTTTTCTTGCCACTGTTTGGCTTAAGGTTTTTCTCCCACTAGGGGTATTTATACCTGCCATTGTTTATGTAATAATTGCTCGGGTCTCTGGAGAGACACTAGAGACAACTTCTGTTGTAATAAATGCTATATAAATAAAATGTAATTGAAATTGAATAGTGACTATTTATCGTTATCAAAAAAGCATGATCATTTCTTGCCAGTATAATGCATAACATCAGAAGACTGAAGCAGTCAAATGGAACATATAACTAAGGTACATATTGAAATCCTAGTTTTATAATGATGATGTTCCTTACAGATCCAACATCCAAACCTCATCAAACTCATGTCCACCATGCTGCATGCTAGTTCATGAAAAAGAATATCAGTTAAGTAAAGGATTTGGGCAGGACAGACATTTTGGATAAAGAATATTATTATGTTACTCTAGACCATGGGTTTTCAATTCCGGTCCTCAGGCCTCCCTGTCCTGCATGTTTTAGATGTTGCCTTGCATCAACACACCTGATTCTAATTAATGGTCCTAATTAGTTTGTCATCGAGGTCTGTACATCTCTGTTGATGACAAAGCTCCTTGTATCATGGTGTGCTGAAAGCAGGGTAGCATCTAAAACAAGCAGGGCAGGGGGGCCTGTGGACTGGAATTGAAAACTCCTGCTCTAGACCACAGGTGTCAAACTGAATCCATGGAGGGCCAGTTTCCTGCATGTTTTAGATGTTTCACTGCTTTAACACACCTAATTCTGATTAATCATCGTCACTAGCTTGTCATCAAAGTCTAGATAGTTCTGTTGATGACACAGCTCCTTGTATCACGGTGTGCTAAAAAAAGAGACACATCTAAAACATGCAGGACACCGGCCCTCGAGGACTGGAGTCCGACACCCCTGCTCTAGACAATAATAAATCAAGGTCAGTCTAGCAAAGATTTGAGAATGTTATTAGAAATGTCCCCTTTTGGATTATATACACAACAGTTAAAAGCGTAAACAGTACATGAAGCAAATGATAGCTGAACTTACACATACAGTATCAATGGCAGCAAGCAACCATGGGAGATGCTACTCGTACCTTGGAGGTTAAATGGGTGTGGGTGACAAGAGAAGGCAGAACTTAGACAACTCATTATTTCTGGAAGAACCTGGTTTACATGCTGAGACAGAGAAGGTCATCTTACTTGTTTATATGCAAATAGTGGTAATTTTCAGAAAAAGAAAAAGATACACCTGTGGGATAGAAACCTCCAGGAGCTCCACTCTTGAGTGAAGGTTAAGAGAAGAGATTCAAGACAAAGAGTGTGAGTTAGTCACAAGAACCACTGAGCAGTTTGTTGGTGGCAGTGCTAGTTACTTGAGATTATAAAAGATTGAGGTCCAGAGCTAGAGATACCCATAAGGAAATAAAAGTATTAGCAAACTAAAAACAATGAAGTCTGGTATGCAGTAATGACATATGAAGTGCTTAAAGAGAAAAGAAATGAGCGTTGGAAGTAAAGGGAAGGTACTACATACATCATGGGAGGTCCCCAAGGAGCCTGAAGCTTGGCAGCATAACAAAAGGGATGGTTCAGTCACCTGAACTAGGAATAACTGTAAGCTTTATCAAAAAAGAGAGTCCTTTCTAAATCTAAAAAGGGGGATGTCTGCCTCCCGATCCCAAACTGCATGCTGGTGCCACAAGAGAAAAGCCTGATAGCTGAAGGCTCTGCCTCCCATTATACTTTTAGAAAATCTGGTTAAAAGTAAACCTGAGTCTGAGAATGAAATGCTCTCCTAGGATAATATGGAACTGCCAGCCCTTAAGGAATGTCAGCAGCAGGATTTTAAATTGCCTCTAAATGTAGTAGGAAACCACTGAAGAGAAGCTAAAATTGGAGAAATAATATGTACCCTGTTAATTCTCATTAGAACTATTGCTGCAGTACTTTCCAGCCAGAGGTATGGCTGGAATATGACAATATAGCAAATCTCCAAAATGAAAACAAATCAGTATATACTGCAGATCAAATATCCTATGCAGCTGAATTGAAAAGAAAAAGAAGAATTGAAAAGAAAACCTTAGGTAGGGTGTTGAGTATAAATAGGATGTATGAAGGAAATGATTTGCAGAGAAAGGTGGCCACTTTCATTGTAAAAGCATGAAGAGAATGATGTGGGGAGAAACTGACAAGATTGTTTGGTCACAGCTGGTGGAGTTGTTGTTGTCCATGGAAATTGAGCAGACAGCGGGAAACAACATGTCGTACGTAGTGGATACAGGGGTGGTTGTCCTGTTCTCTTACTCTCATCACGACAGTAATGTGATTTGAGCTCTTTGTGATGAAAATAAAAGGTTAGGTTACATGAGACACATTACGAAAAAGATTGTCCGCACCAAAATGAGCTGTGCATGTATGAGTGTACCTGTGCATAGTTTACACATGATTTTGAGAATAGTGTTTGAGAATTCCCCTTGATCTTCACTCATCATTAAAACGCCATTATACTTTTTACCAAGTTTAAATTCAGGGCTGTTGCTGTCGATGGGTTCGATAGCGGAAGACCAGGGGGTGTCACCTCCCTCTTATAAACAGGCTGCAAACGCAGTTGAATAGAGATCATTTTTTGAAGACTATATTTGCAATGACTTGAGACATTGTGAATTTTTCAGCACCCCGAGAGACTTGTAGTCTTTATCACAGTAAAAGGCAAACTGACGGGCCAACAAACTCCCTGATAACAATGTCCACAACCAGAAAAAAGTCTTTAGAATGAGATCATTTAATTTTACTTAACCCTTGTGCTGTCTTCGGGTCAAGGAAGGAGGAATGGAAGGAAGGAAGGAAGGAAGGAAGGAAGGAAGGAAGGAAGGAAGGAAGGAAGGAAGGAAGGAAGGAAGGAAGGAAGGAAGGAAGGAAGGAAGGAAGGAAGGAAGGAAGGAAGGAAGGAAGGAAGGAAGGAAGAAAAGAAGGAAGGGAGAAAAGAAGGAAGGGAGAAAAGAAGGAAGGAAGGAAAGAAGGGAGGAAAAAGAAAGGAAGGGAAACAAGAAGGAAGGAAGGAAGGAAGGAAGGAAGGAAGGAGAAAAGAAGGAAAGAAGTGAGGAAATAAGGAAGGAAGGGAGAAAAGATGGAAGGAAGGGAGGAAAGGAGGAAGGAAGGAAAGAAGGAAGGAAGGGAAAAAAGAAGGAAGGAAGGGAGGGGGGAGGGAGGGACGAAAGAAGGAAGGACAGGAAAAAAGAATGAAGGAAGGAAAGGAGAAAACAAGGAAAGAATGTACGAGGGGAGAAAAGAAGGAAGGAAGGGAGAAAAGAGGAAGGGAGAAGGAAGGAGAGAGCAGGAGGAAAGAAGGAACAGGAGAAAATAGGTCATTTTGACCCAAAGACAGTAGGAAGACAGGAAGGAAAGAAGGGAGGGAGGAAAGAAGGAAGGGAGGAAGAAGGGAGGAAGGGGAAATGAAGGAAGGAAGGGAGGGAGGAAAGAATGAAGGAAGGGAAAATGAAGGAAGGAAGGAAGGAAGGAAGGAAGGGAGGGAGGGAGGAAAGAAGGAAGGAAGGAAGGAAGGAAGGAAGGAAGGAAGGAAGGAAGGAAGGAAGGAAGGAAGGAAGGAAGGGAGGGAGGAAAGAAGGAAGGGAAAAAAGAATGAAGGAAGGAAATGAGAAAACAAGGAAAGAATGTACGAGGGGAGAAAAGAAGGAAGGAAGGGAGAAAAGAGGAAGGGAGAAGGAAGGAGAGAGCAGGAGGAAAGAAAGAACAGGAGAATTAGGTCATTTTGACCCAAAGACAGTACAAGGGATAAGAAAAACAAAAAAAAAACAACCTTGTTATTCTACAGTTCCACTTAACATTGGGAGTATCGACCACTCTTCTCTTAGAAACATCCAGGTGAACGGAGACACTACCATGTGAAGATTTCTCACACATACACATTAAGGGCATCCCTCATTCATACACATTAAGGGCATCCCTCATTCTAAAACATTTGGTCTCCCCATCCCCCTTGTTCTGTCAGCTTCTTCTTTTTATAAACCTGTGTCATGGTGAACCATTAATCACTGACATGTCAGAGCTGATTATTGCTCACCAGCTTTGCACATGTGTTTCTTAGTGTTCGTGGGTTTGATTGTGATGTCATCTATCATTGAACATTGATTCTCATTTATCTTTCCTGGATGTCTCAGAGCTTTCAGTTTCAATTAGGTTTATCAAGCATTGATTTTAAAAGTGTTATTGATAAAATAAATGAACCACAGAATTTCTGTGTAGGATTGATTTGCAGTGGATTAACTTATAACAAATTTGCAATGACACATTTGTCAAATACTGTTTGATTCATATACTATATGCAGTAGTATGAAATTAATTTATAATCCCCCCCCATCATAAGTCTTGGGCAATCAGAAGTATATCACTAGGGTTCTTGAGTATTTTACCAGTGTGGCAGCTGAAAATGAAGCAGTGCAGTATATTAGATCACTTTAAACCTGTGGCTACCTCACCTAGGGTTTTTTTTAAAGCCAGTGAATTAATAATAAAAAAAAAAAACCCAACATAGTAGAGGAAAAAAATGGTAGAGAAACATTGCTCTATCTGTGTGTGACAGGTGTATGTGAGAAACTTTAAAGGATTTTCTCTTAAATTAACAACATGGTGCCCTTGAGACCTAACGATACTCTTGGACTTAACATTTTTATGGTCTGATTTAACACCCAAACACAATGTGTCTGTATTGCATCTGCAGCCTCTTACAGAGACGAGTGAACATTTATAAAAGAGTGCGTAGGATTCATACTAAAAGTGTATTTGCACCCAAAAGCCAAAAATGGCGTGCGCAAAAAAAAATCTGGATTTATAAAACCGTGTGCACACACATCTGCACGCAATGTTCGCTTTATAAATCACAGTCCAGCTGGAAGGTTGCGCACGTGAATTCGCCTCATATCCCACCCTCTACACGCCCAGTTTTTACCATGTATGGGCAATGCAAACTACATGATGACTGTATTTGCATATAAATGAGCTTATTTTTCTTCAAAGGCTTTTTCATGCAAATAGACAATTTAACAGCAAGAAGTCAGAATGTGCTTCCACATAGATCTATGTGTACGACGCTTCGCAGGAGAAAAAAACCCGTCAAATCACCCTTCCACATAAATAAATGCAGGTAGGATGATTTGACAGATGAAAATACCCCGTCAAATCACGCTTCCACATGGACATCAACATTTATCTATGTGGAAGCGTGATCTGACTTTTTTTTTTTCTTCCGCTGAAGCGTCGTGCACATAGATCTATGTGGAAGCACACAGCTCCCGAAGCTCCGGCCTGCAAACATGCACAAAAGAGAAAAAAGGGGGCCAGCACAAGAAACTACAGGAACGATGGACACAAATGATGGCTATGAGTTACTTAAAATAAAATGGAAATGGAAAAGAGAGGAAGGGAAGAGGAGAGGATAAGAAGGGTGAGAGGCTCCGCCCAGTGGATCGTGTCGGTGCCCCCCTGCAGCAGAGGCTTATAGCAGCATATCTACCACGAAGCTATATTTTAGACTAACTATTATAGTCTTGTTCTATAGCTGCAACTATGACTACTGACTCTAACACACTAGAGTTTACACTACCTAGATATTTACCAACACCAGCTAGAGGTTTCCTAAACACTAACCATAGGCTTTACTAAACAGAAAGGTTTTAAGCTTAGTTTTAAAGGTGGAGGTGGTGTCAGCCTCCTTAACCCAGATTCGAAGTTGGTTCCATAGTAATGGTGCCTGATAGCAGAACGCCTGCCCTCCGAATCTACATTTGGATCCTCTAGGAACTACGAGTAAACCTGCACTCCGAGAACGGAGAGCTCTGCCAGGAACATAAGGCACTATCAGGTCTTGCAAATATTGTGGAGCTAAGACGTTTTGGGCTTTGTACGCAAGTAATAGAATTTTAAATTGGATTCTGAATTTTGCGGGTGGCCAATGGAGCGACGCTAACACTGGAGAGACGTGGTCTCTCCTGATGATTCCTGTCAGCACTCGTGCTGCTGCATTTTGGATCAACTGGAGGATATTCAGCAAATTACTTGGACATCCTGCTAATAACACATTACAGTAATCTAGTCTAGAACATACAAACGCATGAACTAGTTTTTCTGCATCACTCTGCGAGAGGATTTTCCTAATCTTTGCGATATTACGGAGATGGAAAAATGCTATTTTACAAACCTGATTAATATATATATATATATATATATATATATATATATATATATATATATATATATATATATATATATATATATATATATATAGATATATATATATATATAATGTAATAAATCCTGATCGAAAACAACACCAAGGCTTCTCACAGTTGCACTGGAAGCCATCGCAACACCATCTAATCTTTTCCTAAGATGCTCTGGACCAAGAATGATAACCTCTGTTTTATCTGAAATTAGAAGCAAGAAATTTCCGGACATCCAGTCCTTGATGTCCCTAAGACATGCCTGAAGTTTAACTAACGGTTCTGTTTCATCATCAGCATAGCAATGAAAGTGTTGCTGTGATTCTGGATTATAGTTCCCAATGGCTGCATGTATAAACTGAACAAGATTGGTCCTAGCACTGAACCCTGCGGAACACCATAACAGACCCTCGACTGTTCTGAAGAAACCTCATGTACATGTACAAACTGGAACCTGTCAGATAGGTATGATTTAAACCAACGTAGAGCTGTCCCTTTAATCCCAACAACATGCTCTAACCTGTGCAGTAAAATGCCATGATCTACAGTGTCAAAAGCAGCACTGAGGTCCAGTAGAACCAGTATGGACACTTATCCCTTATCTGAGGTCCAGTAGAACCTGTATGGACACTAATCCCTTATCTGAGGTCCAGTAGAACCAGTATAGACACTAATCCCTTATCTGAGGTCAAGCAGAACCAGTATGGACACTAGTCCCTTATCTGAGGTCATAAGAAGGTCATTCTTGACTCGAACCAGTGCCGTCTCTGTGCTATGATGCATTCTGAACCCTGACTGAAAGACTTCAAACAGATAATTTCTATACACATAGTCACATAACTGGCTTGAAACTGCCTTTTCCAGAATTTTAGATACAAGAGACTTCCAGCAAAGCTGTCCAGAACAGATGGTCATCTGGTTCAACGGGTTGATGGTGAGAGTACAGGACAGTGACATCAATATTAACACATTAGATCACACAATAATGAGCAAGGATTCCTTCCTATGACACAAAGAAGAAAAAAACATAGTTAATGACATCAATGGTGGCATATATACCACTATTGATGTCATTATATGTACATACATGGGGCATCCCCCAGCAATCTAGGCCCATAGCAGCATAACCTAAGGATAGGAAATAAAAAGAGTTCTAACTTAAAGCTGTCAAACCAATTTCAATGAAACATGCTAACTGGGTACAGAAAATGAAAGGTTTTTATTTGCTGGCTTCAAATGAAAAAACTTAACTGTAAAATAAAAATCATACATTTTTAATTTGAAAAGTGAAGAAGAATACAACAAAAGTAGTCATAATTGAAGTATTTTCAGAGGCATTATAGAGGGTTATTTCTATGGGTAGGAAAGATCTCCTGTAGTGGTCTCTGTTGCAGTGGACATGAACAAACCTCTGACTGATGACACCATTGAGGAATCACTGTGTTGTGAAGATAATGCCCAGGGTTGTCCATGATCTTCCTCATTTTATGAAGTATCTTCCTTTGCACAATTAGCTCCTGATGCTCACTCAACCACAAAATAGTTGAGCTGGAGTTGATCATGGAGACACGTAACTCGGGGGGCGACTGCTCAATCATGGTAATAACAGAGATCTGGCTCCACACGGGGATCCCGGACGAGGCTACTTTTTTACCAGGCTGCACAGTGCAATGGGCAGGACAGAAATGGCGAGTCCGGTAAGAACAGAAGAAGTAGAATATTATCCATCTACTCCTAAGTGGTGCAAAAATGTGATAGTCGCTGAAAGACACTGCTCACCTGATGTGGAGTTTACCCAGCAAACCCAGCAGCTGCTACTGTACTTCTACAGGTGCTCTGTGAAGAGTAGGGATGCCCCGATACCGATACTGGTATCGGGCCGATACTGCTCTCATATACTCGTACTCGCAAAAATTCTCCGATACCACGCACCAATACTTCATTGTTGTTGTAGTTACTCATTAGTGACTCTAGGGGGAGATGTTGAGCTACAGTCAGCGTGGTGATGAGAAGAGAGTGATACATGAGTGAGACTGGCAGCGCCGTTTCAGGCAAGATAGCGACAATTAATGCTAGCGGGATGTCAGCAGTGTGGACATATTTCAAAATAAGAGACGACAGAAGCAAGACAGACTGAAGCTACGTGCAGTCTGAGACAACCCAGACAACCCACGGGCCGTTAAAATAACGGAGGCTCTAACCCGTTATCTAGCGCTGGATGACCAGCCACTGTCAGTTGTGGAAGACGAAGGATTTCACCGTCTTCTCGACGCACTCAAGCCACGATATGATGTTTCATTGATATGTTATATGTTTGATATTTTCTTAAATGTTAAGACAGTGCCAGTGTGGAGACTTTTTATTTACACAGAAAGATTATTTTTTGTTTAAAATAGTTATTCTACTCATTTTATTTATTAAGGCCCGAGCACTGACAGTGTGAAGGCCTTATTGTATCTGTAGGAATCTTTCTCGTTTTTTTTTTGTATTTTTGTTTTTCCGACGAAATGAGGGCCTTTTTGCCCCCCTAAACGTGCCCCAAAAGTCACCAAATTTTGCTCGCAAGCCAGGCAAAAAATGTGATATTTAATGGTTTGCATTAATGGGCGTGGCCTAATGGCTCAAAAGCACCTCCTAGAAAACTTTTTGCCTCAAGCCCCACAACACGGTTTGACGTACATGCACGAAAATCGGTACATACCTGTATCATGTCGCAATTTAAAGAAAAGTCTCTTGGCGCCATGGCTGAAACCCAACAGGAAGTCGGCCATTTTGAATTAATCGTGTCATTTTGGCGCAATTTATGCCATTTCTTTGGCCGCTTCTTCCCCCGAACCGTAACGTGCACCCAGGTGTGTTATACATCAAAATTTGCGTCTCCATCCTGCGACGATGGGCATTACTTTTCTCAGTCAAAAGCGTTGCAGTGGCGACGATAGACGCCAAAAAGCGCGACCCCCCCTTCATCTGATTGGTCCATATTTGATAGTTCCTACTTTCTGCCATAACTTTAGAATGGTTTGATACAGAGAGTCATGGGTGGTTTCATCCGCTAAATGTCCAGACCTGAAGAATCTACATGCAAGTCATACAAGCTTCCACTGCAGCCTGAACGTGCACAAGGGTGCGAGGGCCCGTTCATCGCTGCTTGCAGCTTTAATTTTTTATTGAATTTATCTGCTGCAAATAAAACCTGTCTTCTAATTCATTGCATTTTTGATTGCATTTTTAGCCTTGTTATTTTTGTGGTAGAAGTATCGTATCAGTACTCGGTATCAAGTACACAGATTAAAATATTTGTACTCGTACTCGGTTTGAAGAAAATTGTATGGGGGCATCCCTAGTGGAGAGCATCCTCTGCCATGTGTGGTTCACAAGCTGCACTGATGCAGACAAGAGAGCATTACAGAGTCACAGAAAATCATACACGCAGCACTACCATCCCTCACCGAGATTCACCGTTCCCACTGGGTTGAATTTCCCACCCAGGTAATCACCTGTTCACTCTGCTGCCCTCAGGAAGGCGCTACAGGTCCATCAAGACCCGCACCTCCAGACTGCAAAACAGCTTCTTACCCTGTAGTGTAAATCAGATAAACTGTTGCAAAAAAAAAAAATTCAGGGCATGTGCAATTGTAATTTTTTTTTGCACTTTAAGATACTGGGCTGTCTGCTTCTTGTTCCTTGTCTTCATTCTCTGTTTTTATTGTTTTCGTTGTTGCGTTCCACTGCAGGAGATGCATTCAAATTTCACTGTACATATGTACAATGACAATAAAGGCATTTGATTTGATTTGATTTTCAAGAGGCTGGATATTACAGATAATCACATTTGGGAGAACTACCATAGTTTAAACTTCCTCTTTCTCTTTCTCTCCGCTTTGATCCTGCTCTACATCCATGATGTCTACTGTTTAAGTTGTCGGGGACTTGGGGTCTCAGTTTGCATATAATTTGGCGTTTTTATACCTCAATCAGCTGCTTCCACTTGTAAACTCATTTGTTGCTATGGTTACTAATCATAACAGGTAGTAAAAAAATGAAAAAGTAAAAAACGATACACTACAGCATCCAAACCAGGATGATAAAATAATTTAAAAACCAATGATATTAAAAAAGAAACTATACTGGAAAATAAACTCTGGTAAAAATCAAAGAGCTACTGCATCCAAGCAAGAAGAATGTCAATGTATTTTTAAGTTCTGTTCTGTCCTTACATAAACATACAGTACATGTTGCTTTGTAGGCTTTCCTCAAAATTCATGAATTCCTTCTAATTTCATTATTCACATTTGAGTTAAGCTATACCCAAACCCCACTGTATTCTGAAATCATGATGTTGAGCCATTCACAATGTGTCATTACAAAAAGGTTGTTAAACTAATTAATGGTCAAACATCAAAATCTTGTACAACATATTTTCTCATTTGACCTGATATGGATGGCAACCTTTTCAGGATTTACCCCACACGACCAGAGAGAGTTTTAGCCCCCAAGACCATGCTGATGTTAAAGTGGGTAAAGAAAATGAAGGATAATTTAACTTGCACCATGTTTTAAGCAAGCATGTTCAGTTATTATGTTTGTAAATAAAACTCAACATTTATTTTACCAAGACTTTAACTAAACCTACATTAGTGTCAAGTTTTACACTTCATCACCTTAGGGATATTTTTGTTCGATAAAGATGCTCCACATAAAAAGCAGTATGTAAAAGATTAGTACATCAAAATAAATAAAGGATGAGAATGAACACCTTGGTGGTAAATTAAACCCAAAAATCCCAATGAATTTGAAGCTAAAGTCTGTTAAACAGTCACCGCAGAAAAGATGGACCACAGTTACAACAGATAGAGGCTTCTCACAAGCCTCTATAGAGGGAATGCACATGACGTCACAGATGCGACTTCACAGCGGGTTACGCCCACTAAGTGTCAGAAAGACTGAGTGTCAGAAAGACTGAGTGGCGTAAACTTTCAGTTTGAGCAACTGAAAAACATCTAAAATGGATCACAAGAGCTGTTGTGCGATCGACTGTACTCATAGATTTAGCAAGAAATCAGAGTTATCGTTTTACAGACTGCTGAAAAATAAGCTTGAGAGAGACAAATGGATCGCTGCAATTCACAGAAACAACTGGATTCCAGACACTGAAACGTGGATTTGCGGTTCCCATTTTGTATCAGGTAAAGTTGGATTTTTGGGTAGCTAACGTTAAACGGTCAAATCATAAAGTTCGGTGTCCTCTTCACTTTAATTTCTACAACAAATCCTGCCTTGAAGTCGGACCAAGCGTCAAGACTTTTGTAAGCCTTCAAGCTTTTGCTTCGTGTATTTCCCCGGCGTAGAAATTAAGTACATATAAATATCAGGAAATTGGATTTGTGGCCAAATATTAATGTCCATGGACCACTGGTTCTTGGTAACTGTACCAAATATTAATGTCCATGGACTGGTTCATGGGGTAACTCTACGGGTCACTGTCAAGTCCAACTGCCTTTAATTTAAGCCCATAATCAGTTGTTATCCCGTCTTCTCCACTAGTTGCAGACATTTTTGCTGATGTTTTGCCACTCAGTGCGAGTAAGGGGGCTGGTCCAGTGGGGAAGTGACGTCAATGCAGACCCTCTAAGTGGTTCTGTGTGTGCGTGCGTGCGTGCGTGCGTGCGTGCGTGTGTGTTTTCTTTAACTCCCACTGTTGGTGGCGCAAGCTTAGATATCAGCAGCCTCAGTCAGATCTAGGGTCTAGTGATGAGCTTGGAACTGTTGGCACTAATGTACTTGCCACGAGCATTGGAACTCTTGCGTTAGACAGAGATACAAACAGGCCTGGGGGTCAGTGAATTCATCTGAGTTGGTATAATTCATATAAAACTGTAGCAGGGACGGTAAAAGTAAAGTCCTTGGGGCAATGTTCTTTATCCTCCATTATCTTAAAAAGAGTAAAAAAAATTACAAATCATCTTTTAATCATAGGTTTGAAATATGTTCATAATTATCTAGGGAAATGTACTCACTCCAGTGATTAGGAGGGTTAGCCAGCTATATCACACTTAATTACAATTGAAAAATCCCGTATTATTATTAGAGGTGTGTGTGTGTGTGTGTGTGTGTGTGTGTGTGTGTGTGTGTGTGTGTGTGTGTGTGTGTGTGTGTGTGTGAAAGGGAGACAGCAAGAGAGAGAGAAAATCTGCAAATGTGAGCATGAATTGCTGTCACTGTCAGTTCATATGCGTGTATTGTATATTGTACACATATTGGCTTTACAGGTGGATTTAAGGGGTTTT
Organism: Cololabis saira; assembly: GCF_033807715.1. Classification (NCBI taxonomy): domain Eukaryota; kingdom Metazoa; phylum Chordata; class Actinopteri; order Beloniformes; family Belonidae; genus Cololabis; species Cololabis saira. Next base: position 50,452,229 of record NC_084587.1, read on the forward strand.
GGCACATCAAAGAAGAAATAAGGAGTTGTGAGGAATAGTATATGTTGTTACTAATACAGCTATGAAAGGTTTTCATTGATGCTGTGGGAAATATAACAGCAAAAACACAAAACAAAACAAAAAGCCTTTTGAGTAAGGAGAAAAGAAGAAAACATTATAGGCAAAAAAGAAAAGAATGTGCTTGTAGTCCCATGTCTGTAGCCCCTTCTGTTGCTGAATTATCAGCCTTCAAACATGCACTAGGGTTAAGGTTCAAAGGTCAGTATGCCAAAACAAAAGCCATGTAAAATCTTCATATGGACATAAAGTATGTTACTTTCCAAGTCAAGACCTTTCCAATGATGTCTTTGGTTTAGCTCTATGGCAAAGTTTTGATTTTCCTCATGTCGTGCAAACAGGCTATGCCAGGTATAATTTCAGAAAGCACTTTGAAGGCCTTGCATATAATAAAATGAAGCTTTTTGTTTGTTTGTTATTGTTTTTAGTATAAATATTACCAAATGAATCACCTTCTGAGATTACAATACTGCTGGCAAGCAGTGTTGGGACTATCCCGGTATTTAGTAAAGCGTTACAGTAACGCTGTTAGTTTTGCGGTAACTAATACTCTAACGCATTACTTTTTAAATTCAGTAACGCAATTACCGTTACCAAACGGTGCGTTACTCCATTATTTCTGGCTACAGTGAAGCTTTTTTTCCCCACACGTGGAGACCAGAGGAAACGTAGTAGCCGTGTGTTTGTGCTTTCAAAAACATGACAGTCATGGCGAGCCAAAAGAAGGCGAGTTTCTCATCGTGGAGATATTGTCATTACAAAGTAAGTAATCCCTGGTTTTTCGCAGGGGTTACGTTCCAAAAAGAACCCGTGATAAGTGTAATTCTTTTAACTATTATTATAGCAGGCTTCAAATTGCGGAGATCAGCACCGCCTCGCACTTATTTCACTTCTGACTGCCGCTGCATCCCGACTCTGTAGCGTCTTTTTCTCCTAAAGCCGCAGTGCTGGGGTGTTTTTTCGAGAGAAGAAAATAGTTATGGGTCGTTGTTGTCGCTCTTTTTTCTTCTGGGCAAAAAGATTCTTATAAACCAAACCAAGCCACCATGGATTATATCTGAGACTGTAATGAACGATTCATCAAAGGCTCCTGTTCTTGAGCTGCTGCTGAAGCTCATTGGCCGTTCTCAGCTTGTTGCTAAGCAACCAACGTTATTGACACAGGAAGTGAAGAGGTGAGGAGACTGTGTGGCCAATCAGAATGCAGAACACGATGCACAATGCAAATCCATACAGTACCTGCTGAAATGAAGGCTAGAGGGGCTTACTTTTTGGTCTAAGTAACTGAGTTACTAACTGAGTTACTTTTTAATGAAGTAACGGTAACTAGTTACTATTTTCTATTTTCATATATATATATGTATATATATATATATATATATATATATATATATATATATATATATATATTTACATATATTACATTACACATATATATTATTTACATATATTACATTATATTACATTTACAGGGTGCGATTTGCCGGTGGGGATGGTGGGGATTTTCCCCCCTCTGGTTTCCACGTCCTACCCTATGCTGAATTATTTTTATCCTCGGTGGGGACAAAATGTATCCCCCCCACCCAAAGTATTTTCACAATTACATCATAATTATTAACAAGTAATAACAACCAAAATACACAGAGTCCGTGTTCATTCTGCTTGTGCTGGGATTTTGATACCGGGAGCGAGTTGCGCCCACAGAAAGCAGTTTTATTTTGAAAACCAACTGAATTTCCTTGCATTCCAAAAGTCCGGTTTCCGGCCTGCCAACATAAAAGATACAGTCATTCAAATAATGAAAAAATTAAAAGAATCCAGAGCATATTAGGAGAAAATATTTCTGCAAATGCAGTGGTTCAGTTCATGTTGAAAATAGGCCTACCGCGTACGTTATGTAGCTTAAAGGAGACCTATTATGGCATTTAATGTATATTTTAAACAGGCCTTGAATGTCTTAAAAACAATCTAAAGCTTGTTTTTTCTACATAAATCATAAATCCAGCCTGTGGGCCATGTCACTAGTTTTACCGCTTCTAACCCCTTTTTCTGCGCCTCATTTTTAGGGAAGGGGGGGGTATGATAATGAGGCTCTGTGCTGATTGGCTCCCTGAATGACGTGTAGCAGGGGAGGAGCATAAACCTCGCTCCGCCAGAGCAGCCCGAGCCTGTAAATTATCACAACACTGAATTTTCACAAATGGCAACTTTATTGTTAAAAAAATAAAATATGAGTTGTATATAAATAACATTTATGCACTATTTCAGCCGGATCTGCCCGGCGGATGCTGAACGCTGGCCCCGGAGCCACGCCGGGCACCCAGCATGGCTCCGGGGCGCATCGCCCGTTACCGGGGATCAAACCGACAGATTTCTCTGAAAATCTCGGAGGGGGAAGCTGGTCCAGCCTGGGACGTACCCGAGAAATCCCTGCTCCCAAAGCGGCTGGGAACCTGGACAATTTAGTCGGAAACCCCGCTTTGGGAACCAGAAAGTAGGCTGGGACAGACCTGGGACAGACCCCCAAGGACCCAGCTCCCAAACCACCCGGGAACCTGGATGATTTAACCTGGATCCGCGGCGCCGCGTCCGACTGGCTGAAGGATGGACCGCTCCAGCCAGAGCCAGAGAGCTGGTTGTGGGCGTGGTTTCAGCAGCGGAGGCTGAACCTATGGAAATGAGCGCCTATGGTGACGTCACCATAGGCGCAGATTCAGAATGGCTCAAAAAAACATCACGTGACACTGGGGGACTCTGGCCGGTGGGGGTCAGAGAGCTTGCAGAATTTCATGGTATTTTGTCTCCCCTGTGCTGGCAGGGTGAGGGGAGACCACTTTATATATGTTAAAACAAGAAAAAACGTGTTTTTCATAATAGGTCCCCTTTAAGTGTAAGGTTTACACAAGAAACACGTTTTTATATAGCCTATACTGTTGGTCTATACAGCCTATACATACATAGACATATATATATATTTGGAGAATCCTGTCAAGGTAATGTTTTACCCTGGCCTCTGGTTTTGCTCTGCGCTTCATAAAGGCTGCTTCTAGAGTCATTCAAGTCGTGTTGCCCTGCAGCTCATTTAAAGAGCATTACAGGAGAGGAAAATGTCAGGGTTATCACACACTGAGTAACACAGAGGGAGTTGTGTATGAGTGATTGAGCTTCATCAGATGAAGCATTACTCAGGAAAATGGAGGAAAACATGATGAAAATGAGAGCTTATTGTTCAGTTTATTCAGTGACAAATGAACTAAAAAATCAAATGCACCAATGATAAGAGCTAAAGCAATTGCATTTCTATCTAAATCCAAATGGAAAACACTCTGCCATTTTTTTTAAGTTCTGCAAATGTTAATTGGAGAGAATAATGAAGAAAAAAAATGTCATTGTAATGTATGCTCATTTTGAATTTGATACCAGTACAGTTGAAGGAAAAGGGTGAGAGGTTGCATGTGTTATTCCAAAACCAGCACTGTGATGGATGTGGATGCATCAATGTTTTTACATAGCAGGGTGCCCATAAGTCCTTGAAAATGTGCTATTCCACTTTTCGATTTTGAAGATAAACTACCAGGTAACTAGTTTGTGTATGCTGGGCAATTTAAAATAAAATATTTGTAGTATTTTAAGAAAACACCCTATCCAGGTTCGCTCCACATGTTTTACCTGATCTTTTTTAACAGTGCTATAGTTAATCAAATGATAAACATCTTCTACACATTCAAAAATTCACAAAAAGGGTTTTTTCCTATGCAATATTTTCCCGAATGAAAATGCTGAAGATCCTTTTCCATATGCCTGGATTAAGAGATAGGACTGCATGAAGTCACATTAAATTAATGGCTACTTGCAACACATCCTAGACGTGATATGCCATTGATTTTGTATATTAATGCATGTCAAATCAATAAATTCACACCCCTACCGTATCAGGATAGTAAACAGTGGTAATGGAGTGTTTAATTTGTTTTTTTGAAATGTCTAAACTAAGCTTCTGAGTAATAAGGCTTCCATAGATTAAGCCTCCCCAATGGCATGATTTTCAACCTCAAGAATGTAATTTTTTTTTGTGCTCAGGTGGTGAAAATGTGAACAAAAAGCACTGGACAACAGGACAACTTAGAAATTCAGACCCTTTTACTATCGAAATGTTACAATAGTCAGCAGCTGGTTGAACTGGTTTCTTTCATCAGAAAAAATCCAAAAAAGTCAAAAAAGGCTTTCTGATCTGGCGCCCGTTTCCCGCTCATTTGGACGGTACAGTAGCTACAGCTCGGTTTGCAAAAGCTCTCTACCACTACCAAAAGTTTTCTACCACTTTTAAACACACCTGGTATGCCCAAATTGTGGAAGATTTCTCTCCACTTTTGTCCCTTTTTATTGAGGTCACGATAGGCCTGCAGTCTCGTATCCCACAGCTCCTCACACATTCACAGACTCACAGCCATCTTGATCGTCTCTGATCTACAACTCGCAATTTCTTTTCCACCCTCCACCACCTTCTCTCCTATTGGACGCGCCGAGATGTCGTCACAGCGCGGCACAGTGAAATTAAAAAATGTTCAGTTCAGGCGCAGGCACGGCGCAGGAAGGCGCGGCGCAGGAAGGCGCGGCACAGTAAGGTGCAGCACAACGCCGCGGCAGGCGCCCTCTCGCACAAAGCCGAGCTCAGCGGCAGAGTGGTCCGCTCTTGCACCGCGGTAGCACATACACATTGAATAGGAAAGCCGGCGGCGGTCTGCGCTTAGCGCCCTCTATGTGAAAGGGACTTAAGGGCCAATCCCAATGTTCACCCTACTTTCTACCACTAGCCCTCACCCATTACCACTAGCCCTAAAAATGAGTAGGGCTTTGTAATCTTCCTTAGGGATTGGGACACTACTTGTTATGTCACTGCGTGGTTTACGTTCGGGTACGTAAGCGACTGCGTAGTTACGTTTGCACATACGTCACACCATATCAGGAAGCCGAGAGCTAAAAGCTGTTTTAATTTCAGCTGTAGCGCTGTTAATATGCCACTTTATTAAGTTTTAATATTTTTTCAGGCGTAAAAGTAACCGTTAAGATCCCCAACCGGGGCTCAGTTTATCCAAATAACGCAAAGAAATTTGCTCCGATGTTTTCGCGGGATGAGAAGAGCCGCCAGCGATTTATGGTTCCGCGTTAAATCGACCTAGAGCCTACGGCGTAGGGTACGCGGGGACACGCAAGGCCGCGTGACCTACGCCGTAGGCTCTGCGTTGGTGTAACGCGGAACCATAAATCAGCTTTTATTCTGGCGAGATCTGAAGATACAACACAACAACGAGCAAGCGCATGATTATGTACATTCACTGAGTGAATATTATGAAAGTAAAATATATATTCCTCGCTAGAAATGTAATCAAAACGCATTTTTATGCGGAAACTAACTCAAAATATTGTTTTTATTCACTAAAAATTAGAAATGTCCGCCATGTTTTTTTGTTTGATTCAGTCTGCAAATGATGACGTAAAGCATTCTGGGAAATTTTTCTGGCCCTCGGTCGCGAAGTCAGCATCTGAAATCCCTCGCTGTGAAGGGCTAGATTCATACACACTAGCCCTCGTTATGTCCACTACCCCTAGATGCAAAGAGGAATTGGGACACCACTACCCTCACGGGAACGTGCAAAATTTAGGGGTAGGGCTGAAAAGTAGGACTAGGGGAGGATTGGGACTGGCCCTAAGTGTACACCTGTTGTAATGAATAAATTGCCGTGGACCCCACTGACCCCCTACTGGCTTTTTTTGTTGTTTCTGTTTCACTACATGTGCAGGGTGGCCACTTCCCCTAATTATGACTGAAATTGGGCTTGTTTTTTTGTGAAGTGATTTTAGAATATCAGAATAAAACATTACATTCTCTCATGTAAGACGCTTTTATCCAAAGTGATTTGCAACGGAGGAATACATTCAAGCCACAGTAACATAGCAGATGGGGAGGGGGGCACTTCATGACAGAAAGTTTTATTGGAAAAGGAAGGAATGTGCCCTTGGTGCCATTGGTAATTTGTTCCACAATCGATAAATGATGTTAGAAAATGTGACCGCGGAAATGTAACCAAATATTTTGGAGCAGTAACTGTGCATAAATCACTTCAGTGCTTGGTCGGCGCATTACATAGAGCATTTAAATCTCTCACACTATAGTGTACTGTACACACATCTCTTTCCATTTCAATAAGTCATGAAATTGAATACTGTCTCCCTCTGAGTTACTGACATGTGACGTTATGTGAAAGTGGATGAAATATAATTCCCACTGACTGCTGACTACTGAACTGTCACCCTGATGCATTTAGACACTGGTAGTAATGTTTGAAACTGCACTGATTCATACTGATCCATACCTTTTTTAATGAACCATAACCACAAGATTCCTCCACACTTTTTTCCTCATTCAAATACAAATGACTGTCGCTTATTTTTCATGCGACATCTTGCAGTCTTGTTTATTTTTATGTCTCTGGAAAGTGCCTGGATAAAACTTCTGTTGTAATAGACGCTATATAGATGAAATTGAATTGAATTGAATTGGACCCTACATTGGTGCTGCAGTGATCAAGCATTGATGCCAATTTAGCAATTTTGTTGCTGGATTTAGCAAATTTGTGGACAAACCAAGCAAATGTTTTCATTTCAAAAAGTATTTAGTAAGTATAGTATTTAACTACTGTTAAAATTTATTGGGAAACTTTTAGCAAACCTTTGCTGACTATAAGGTGACTATAACACAAAAACCACTACACTGCATGAACCGAGAACCATAATTATTCAGAATGTATAGTTTGTGTGTTAGCTATTGAGCAATAATCCACATAAAACAGTTGTAATATCAACTAAAATATTTGAATATGGTGAAATTGTAGATTTTACTATGCAACAAGATAAATATGAATAAAAATCTAGGCAATAGGGCGAAGGCCGTATTGTATCTAGGAATTGTTCTCGTTTTTATTTTTATTTTTCCGATGAAATGAGGGCCTTTTTGCCCTCCTAAACGTGCCCCAAAAGTCACCAAATTTTGCACCAAGCCAGGCCTGGTGAAAAATTTGATATTTAATGGTTTGCAGTAATGGGCGTGGCCTAATGGCTCAACAGCGCCCCCTAGAAAACGTCGTGCCTCAAGCCCCACAATACGATTTGACGTACATGCACGAAAATCGGTACACACCTGTATCATGTCACAACTTAAAGAAAAGTCTCTTTGCGCCATGGCCGAAACCGAACAGGAAGTTGACCATTTTTAATTAATCGTGTAATTTTGGCGCAATTTATGCCATTCCCTTGGCCGCTTCTTCGCCCGAACCGCAACGTGCACACAGGTGTGTTATACATCAAAATGTGCGTCTCCATCCTGCGACGACGTGCATTACTTTTCTCAGTCAAAAGCGTTACCGTGGCGACGATAGACGCCAAAAAGCGCGCCCCCCCTTCATCTGAATATACCTACCATATTTGGTAGTTCCTACTTTCTGCCATAACTTTTGAATGGTTCGACATAACGAGTCGTGGGTGGTGTCATCGGACTCGGTTTTGAGTACTTGACCTTTATTGGAGAAAATTGCACGCGCGAGGGCCCTTTCATCGCTGCTTGCAGCTTTAATTAGGGCCCGAGCACCTTCAGTGCGAAGGCCCTATTGTATCTGTAGGAATTTTTTTTTTCTTTCTTTTTTCGTTCTTCTGACGAAAAGAGGGCCTTTTTGCCCCCCTAAACGTGCCCAAAAAGTCACCAAATTTTGCATGCAAGTCAGGCCTGGCGAAAAATTTGATATTTAATGGTTTACATTAATGGGCGTGGCAAAATGGCTCAACAGCGCCCCCTTGAAAACTTTGTGCCTCAAGCCCCACGATACGGTTTGACGTACATGCACGAAAATCGGTACACACCTGTATCATGGCACAACTGAAAGAAAAGTCTCTTGGCGTCATGCCCTAAACCGAACAGGAAGTCGGCCATTTTGAATTAGTCGTGTCATTTTGGCGAAATTTATGCCATTCCTTCGAAAGTTAATTCAGCCCGAACCGTAACGTGCCCCCAAGTGTGTTATACATCAAAATTTGCGTCTCCATCCTGCGACAACACGCATTACTTTTCTCTTTCAAAAGCGTTACCGTGGCGGCGCTAGACGCCAAAAAGCGCACCCACCCTTCATCTGATTGGTTCGACAGAAAAAACTTTGTGCCTCAAGCCCCATAATACGGTTTGACGTACATGAACGAAAATCGGTACACACCTGTATCATGTCGCAACTAAAAGAAAAGTCTCTTGGCGCCATGGCCGAAACCGAACAGGAAGTCGGCCATTTTGAACATTCTGAATTAATTGCGTAATTTTGGAGCAATATATGCCATTCCTTCGAGAATTAATTCAGCCCGAACCCTATCGTGAACCCAGATGTGTTATACATCAAAATGTGCGTCTCCATCCTGCGACTACACGCATTACTTTTCTCTTTCAAAAGTGTTACCGTGGCGACGCTAGACGCCAACAAGTGCACCCCCCCTTCATCTGATTGGACCATATTTGATAGTTCCCCAAAAGGCACCAAATTTGGCATGCAAGCCAGGCCTGGCGATAAATTTGATATTTCATGGTTTGCATTAATGGGCGTGGCAAAATGGCTCAACAGCGCCCCCCGGAAAACTTTGTGCCTCAAGCCCCACAATACGGTTTGACGTACATGCACGAAAATCGCTACACACCTGTATCATGGCACAACTTAAAGAAAAGTCTCTTGGAGCCATTGCCGAAACCGAACAGGACGTCGGCCATTTTGAATAAATTGTGTCATTTTGGCGAAATTTATGTCATTCCTTCGGCAGTTAATTCAGCCCGAACCGTAACGTGCACCCAGGTGTGTTATACATCAAAATGTGCGTCTCCATCCTGCGACACCACGCATTACTTTTCTCTTTCAAAAGCGTTACCGTGGCGACGCTAGACGCCAAAAGGCGCGCCCCCCCTTCATGTGATTGGTCCATATTTGATAGTTCTCCAAAAGTCACCAAATTTTGCATGCAAGCCAGGCCTGGCGATAAATTTGATATTTCATGGTTTGCAATTAATGGGCGTGGCTAACGGTTCAACAGCGCCCCCTAGAATACTTTTCTCTGCCATAACTTTTGAATGGTTTGACATAGAGAGTTGTGGGTGGTGTCATGGGACTCTGTAATGAGTCCTTAAGCTTCGTTGGCCTTAATTAGCCCCGCCCCTTCTTCTGATTGGTTGGCCCGATTTTCTGCTATAACATTGGAATGGTTTGACATAGAGAGTCCTGGGTGGTGTCATCAGATTCTTTATGGAGTCCTTGACCTTCATTGGCCAGAATTAGCCCCGCCCCTTCTTCTGATTGGTTGTCCCTTTTTTCTGCTATAAATTTTGAATGGTTTGACATAGGAAGTCATGGGTGATATCATGGGACTCTGTAATGAGTTCTTAAACTTTGTTGGCCTTAATTAGCCCCGCCCCTTCTTCTGATTGGTTGTCCCGATTTTCTGCTATAACTTTGGAATGGTTTGACATAGAGAGTCGTGGGTGGTGTCATAAGATTTTGTATGGAGTCCTTGACCTTCATTGGCCTGAATTAGCCCCGCCCCTTCTTCTGATTGGTTGTCCCTATTTCCTGCTATAACTTTTGAATGTTTTGACATAGAGAGTAGTGGGTGGTGTCATCAGATTCTGTATGGAGTCCTTGACCTTCATTGGCCTGAACTAGCCCCGCCCCTTCTTCTGATTGGTTGTCCCTTTTTTCTGCTATAACTTTTGAATGGTTTGACATAGGAAGTCGTGGGTGCTGTCATTTCTGATATGCTTATGGGGGGCGGTGGACGTGAGTGCGGGGGCCCGTTCATCGCTGCTTGCAGCTTTAATTTTGTTATTACTTTTACTATTTATCCCTATTTACTATTGAGCATGTGCTTTTTTTGTCTTTTACATAGGTAAATGCCTTTCAAAAAACATTTTAAACTGAACTACCATAAATCTCTCTCTCACACACACACACACACACACACACACACACACACACACACATTGTTTGTTTAGAGCAAAACGAGACCACGGCTGATCATTCAATATTGTGAATAGACAATGGCACTACAGTGTTTTCCTTTGTTATAAGATAAATAAAACAGTGTATTTAATATAGTCAAATTTGTTCTTTCTGAGAAAGCTGGGTCGATGGGACACTGGGAGGGACAAAAAAATTAATAAAATTTCACTCAAAGCAAACTTAAAAGCTTTATATATATATATATATATATATATATATATATATATATATATATATATATATATATATATATATATATTAGGGATGTCAGTTTAGCGCATTAGGTAGATTCATTAATTACACTGCTAATTAACGCGTTATGAAAATAACAATGAATCATGAGTGGCAAAATGCGTGAGTATTTTAAATTTGTCCCATTGAGGGAGCCGTAGTTCACTTGGCAGTAACAGGTCACTTCCCTCCTGCTGCTGGTCAAACTAACAAAGCAGGTGACACATGGACGACTCAGGGCAGCGACTCAGCAAATCTTTGTTAGGGCCTTTGAACGGCAAGTTTATGTATGAAGAGAAAGAAGACGGGACTATCAACAAGAACGAGGTGATTTGTACATTTTGTAAAAAAGAATGTTCCTATCAGCGGAGTTGCTCCAGCCTGAATTATCATTTAAACGCTAAACATGTCTGTACAAGTTCCACTGTAAACGTTACAGCTACTAATACTTGAATTGCTGTGTTGAGTCAGCTTTAGTTTCAATTTTGAATTGTACCCAGGGGGCCAAGCAGAAAAACAGACATGGAGCGTTGTAAAAGGTTTGACACCAGAAATGATATCTAGGACCTTCAAGGATCACAACCTGGGTGGACAATCCGGTCAACTAGCTGCTGGAAAGCTACAGGGGGCCAAAAACCCTCTTTTTGGGACATTTTCCAGGCGAAATTATGTATCCGCAAATATTTAGGTACTACAATGGCATTAATAGTCATAGAACTATAACATTTGGCAGAGAGTATGTTGACACATAGGGGAAGACAGGAAAATAATATTCTGGGCCTTGCTGCAACTCTATTTTAAGATATCACTCTCAACATCCCAAAAAAGACAAAAAAAAGTACTGCTCGCCTAACAAATTCTCATGAAAATCAATATTTTTCAGTACTTTATGGAGAATATCTATGCTTACCATGTATATAGAAAACTTCCTTAATTCATAAGCTTTCATTTGAGTCCAAGATGGCCTTTCTATCTGGAAGGCTGCACTAGCTGTGGCCAAATGTCTGCTCTATATCCCAAATCGAGAATTGTACTGAAACTGAATTTCCAGTCAGTGCTCCACGAGATGAGGTCAAGTGCTATTTCTTCTTATATCATTCGAATAACATCCTATATTGATACTTAGATATTGATGATAATAAGAAACAAAGTTCCTGTCAGCAAAACATTTATTTTCATTTGGATTTTCATAAATTGAATACAAAATAGCCATTTTCGTGGCCAGAACTAGATTGTGATTTAAAAAAAAGAAAAGAAAAAAAAGTAACCAGACATAATACATGTCCAAATTACAGCAGGTATAACAGGTTTTAGTATCAGTGTCTAGTTTTCTGATTCACTGCTGCTGCCACTGAAGTCCAATGTGACTGTGTTTAATCTGTTGCATCTGGTTGTCAGTCCCTGGCAACGGCAACCTATGTAGCATGGAACTCCCTTCTTTGCACAGGAACAGTTCTTCTGGCAACCTTTGACACATCCACATGAGATTGTCTTGTTCATTGACACAGGCCAGGCTGGCTTTGTAGAAGAGATGGGAACTGCTTTTCCATTATCCATAGACCATCCAAATTCTGTGCACAAGGGAATTTTTGGCTTGGATATGTGTGCACTCTTGTCAATGAGTGTTGCTAGAGTAGCCCTTTTCAGGTGCAGGAGAAATGCCTCTTCTGTTGGGGGTAGTAGCTTTAAGAGTGTTGATCTGTTGTTCAGGAACTTGTATGCTCTCAGTTTGCCCAGATCTGAATCCTCAAAATGATCGGCTGTGGCTGTATACACAGCTATGGTGAGGTCCCGTGCCTGATTAAGGACGTCATCTGTTATGGCATCGGTTGGGTTCTCACCAAATTCTTCCAGTGCCGGTATGTCCAGAATCATGCTTCTCTTAAACCACGCCTTCTTTCCACTGAAATATGGGTAACTAGTTGTATCCCTGCCACTCAGACTGTGGACAAAGGGCATTGCACAACACTGTGAAGGTCCCAGTGCCACAACCATTTTATGGATAGGCAAGTATGCATTTTGGGCTGTTCTCACCCACAGCTCTGCTAGATCGCTAAGATGCGTTGCACCATAGTACAGGCACATGACAATGATGTCAGTGTCATTTGCATGTATGACAACTCTGTCAACTCCTTCATTCTGGACACTGTAGAGGGTGTGGAGTATGATCCTGGTGTCAGCCTCCTGCTGTGTAGACTCCAGAGCAGGAACATGCATAACAGACCCTCCTGTCAGCACTACACTCTTGGTCTCTTCTTTGAAACCACCACCCAGGTAGAGATGAGTTGGGCCAAGAACAGGTTCCAGTTGCTCATTCTCAGACCATTTGTCACAGAGGAAGCTCAGAAGATTCGCTTTGTTAGCTGAGACTGCAAAAAACTCCTTTGGGTCTGGAGCTGTGAACTGCTCACTGACTTCATACACTTTGGCTGGTTTTGATCGGGCATATCTCTTTTCCTGCTCAGCTGATTTAAGGCTGGGTCCACTGTACCTGTCACAACAGAAGTGTATGATCTGAGTGCCAGCAGGCACATCATTCAGCAGCAAGTTTTTGTATCGCTCAGCAATAGTTCCAAATAGTTCACCTTTTTGAAAAGACCAGTGTCTTATGGCACACATAGCATCAACTACTACTGCTGTCTTTTTGCCATCTTGAAGCAGATTTGGGATGCTGTTCACTTTGGTCTCCTCTTTCAGAATCTTTACTAGGCTTGCCTTGGTACCAGTTCTCATACTGCCATCCTTCTGGAAGAGGGATGGGGGAAAGTCACTGCACTCGTGGTTGCCGATGAAGTCCACAATGTTAAGCTCTCCGCCACTGGCAATGATCTGTGTCATGCGCAGAAGGGCAGTAACTTCATTGCTCTTGCCAGATGCAAATGTTTTACCCCCGGACTTCTTGGATTTTGTGTTTTGTGTGTGGAAGGTGTTAAGTTTCACAATATTTGTCTTCTTCTGATCACTGGACAGTGACTCTGACAGAGCCCTCAAACCAAGTGCTTTCACATTTGTCAGGTTGTCCTTGACTGTGGAATCTGCACATTGTCCAGTTGATATGTTGATCAGGCATGGTGTGGTTGTTGTGAATGGGTTGGTCTCTACTGCTGCCATGACCTTGACTACCATCTCAGCATCCCTGGTGACACGACTCCAACCAGATTCATGGTGTGGGCTGGAGGAATGGAGGTGCAACATAGACTTGAGCTCTGCAGAGATAGCTGCAGTGAGTGGTTTTGTGTAAAGCCATTTCATCCGGGCAGCAGGGTTGAGTGTAATGCCATCTAAACCGCTTGCCTCCTTGGCATCTGCATTATATGTCTGCTCCAGAAGCATGTCAGGGGAGACCCCATTATGACTGCCATCTGCTCTCCTCCCAACAAATGCACCTGCCATCAGCGCTTCATGTACCTCTGGAGCTGTTTCAGGTAGTTTCTTCATCTCAGCCAAATACAAAGGCAAAGATTGCTGTCCATATTTATAGTGGCCTGCTGCAGTGAGGTAAGGCAGCATTTGTGCTGATTCACAGAGATGTCCAACCCAGTTACCTTCCCGTTGGTAGTAAATGAACCTGTGAAGAATGTCTGACATCTCCAGGAAGATTGACCAGAAAACAGATGTTGGTTGTTCACTAAGTGATTCCTGAAAAAGCAACATCTGCTCCTGTAGAACTGATAACTGTGGATGTGACATCTGGATGGTCTCTAACTTCTGAGTGGCAGTAGCATCTTTTTCAAACAACCTCTTCACAACAGTTTCGGCCTGTGATTTCCAGTGTTCTGTTTCTCTGTCTGCTGCCCATATCTCAAATGCTTCCCAGTGCAGACGCCACATGGCCTCACTGAGGATCCTGAGGGCGTGCAGTGTTTGATAATAGTCAGCCTTCTCACCAAACATTTTCTTGATAGTCCCTTCCTGACAGAGACCAGCTGTGACAAGAAGATCCTCTGCACCTGCTTCCCTGATGATTTTGCAAACAGCCTTCATATAGTTATGAGCTTGGTGAAAGCCCCCTAGCAGCAAGATTACACTGCCAAAGTCATCTCTGTGCTTGTCTCTGATGGTAACTGCAAGTTCATATGTAGCCTGGTCTCCAGTGATAATGGTATACTTGTCTCCCAGTGCACGTGATGTTTTTACCAGCCGTTTCATCTCTTCTTTCAGCACTGCAGGGTCAGTTGGAGATGCAGGGATGAGAGGAAGATAACCAATGGTGCTGGCCTGTCTATGTGGGTGGAGGTCTGCACAGAAGGCAGAAAATCCAGGCAATACTGCATCTGGAGGTGCATTTAACAACTGTAAAGTTGTAACCATTCTTGCTAGGCGCCAAATAAGCAACAGGTCTTCAGCTGTACCATCTGAGGAAGTTGCCAGACTCGAGTTTCTCAATGTGCTCAAGTGACCTGGACCTCTGCCTGTCTTTAGATGAGATGTGACACATGGGAGCAGGTGGGTCAGTAACATCATGGAGAGTCTTTCTTCTGTTACAAGTGGAAGTGGGAAGACTGGCACCGACGTGGAATCTCTCAATCTGTTCGTTTTCAATTATGATTGCAGATGTGGCATTGAAACTCCCACCATCTAGTGTCTTCTTTTTCCAGTCCAGATTGTCCATGGCAAACACATGGGGAATCTTGCAGTTTTTAGTCATTGTCTCTGGGACATAAACACCATCAGTTTGAACCTGCTGCATGATCTTCTCACTGTGTGCAGTCAACTGACGCTGCAGACGTTCATAACTGATCCCAAGCCCCAGCCTGTTGTTCAGCATAATCAACGATTTACTACGTGTCTGATTGAATATATGGTAGGAAGTGGCTATGCCCAAAGGTGTTTCTACCTTGGAAACATGCTGCAGGATATGCTGTGATATAAGGATAGCTTTCTCTGCTGTTGGCTGATCAACAGTGACTCTTCCCTCTACACTGAGTTCTGGTATCTTGTCATTCAACAGCATAGCTGTGAAGTTGAAGAGTGAGTCCGGAACCATCCTATTAGCAGATGTGAAGGATACCTCAGTTGAATTTTTCTTATGAGTTTGCTTCATGCAGCTCACACACTCTGCTCGAAGAATCTTTGCCGCTTGTTGCAGTGCATGATGTTTCTCATCCTGTATATGATCTGCTTGTAGTCTCCTCAGCTTCTCTAGGGCATCACCAAGGGGTACACCTGATGCACACATGAAACCTGAACCACATGTCTGGTTAAGGACTGAAATACGTGAACCAAAGTGTTGCTGCAGCTTCAATTTCAAACTAATTGTTCGGTACTTATCTGCATTTTTGACACCAAGCTCCCTCAGAATTTCTCTGTACCAGTTACGCACTGATTTCAACAAGAATCCTGACAGGTCATGGAAAAGAGGAGCCTCCAGTTCTTCTACAAGGCGAGTAAATGCAACAGCATACAGGTTAGGTCTTCGCTTTCCAGAATGAATGCGCTGAGCCTTGAAGTTGTTCATGCATGGTTTATGGTAGGCTATATCATTGGCAACCATATCATGACCTTGCCCAATCAGTCTCAACAATATGTCATCTTTACCCAGTTTCTTGGCTTTCTCCTCGATGGCCTTTTGACTATTTTTTGTGGATACCATAGAGATTGGTTCCTTTCCTCGCAGCCACTGTTTATTGCAAATTACACACCTCTTCTTTGCTTGAAAATTTTCAGTGTTTTGCCTGGTGAACCTGACATTATGGTTTGAGGAGGTGAATGGATCAGCGAAATCTGATGTTCGTGCACCCATATTAGCTGAACGTTTCTTCTCAGCATATTGGTAGCTCTTCTTATTTATGTACCAATTTCGACAATTTGGGTGCCACTTTGGTGCATTGTCTTCCAACCATTTTTCTGATGCAGAATCATGGAGCAGTCTTTGGAAGACCTCATCTTGACGAGCATCAATAGCTTTTATAAACTTTTGTTTTGTTATGGGAGTAATAAAATGTAGGTATTTAACAGAGTGTCCTTGACATATGATACATTTTGTGTAGTCAGTGCTTTTTTCACAACTCTTGCCACCAGACTCATGTTTCAGCGACATGGCAGTATCATCCACAATCATTGGCTGACTTGTCATCTTGCTACAGGAAGGAACATACAAAAAAAATGGTCAGAATTATTGTAATTAATTCTGTCATTAATTCTGAATAGCTAATATATTGTTCTTTAAAAAATATTATAGTTTAAACATAGCATATGTAGTGCAGCCTCAATCTAAATATACTCACTCTATTCTTTACTTGTGCCAATTACACTCAAAGGTGTAGGTGGGGCATGCCAGGTGTAGGCTACCTGTGACCTCATACAGCACTACACAAACAACAAATGGTTGGTATGTCACATGAAGTACTCTCAATCAATGGTAAAAATAAAATAAAATAATATTAAAAAGATATCTATTGATAAAATGAAAAATATAGTAGAAGGGACTTACAGTTTATTTCAGAATGTTAGCTAACAGTAGCTAACTGTGCTTGCTAGCTAGCTTACGGTTGCTGAAACATCAGAACAAAATAAAATTAGCATACAGGCAAACAAATATTCTCCTTCTGTAAATTATATTAATGTAAATTCTTCAATATTTTATAAAGAAATAATATTTAAAGTATATTTACCTACTTTGAACAGCAAGCAATTCAGAAAACCACAGAGACCAGAAATAGAATGAGTCTGATCATGCCAGTTGATCAGTTCAGATCATGATCAGTTTTTCACAATAGCAGTTGCATTGTTTGGAGCCACCCTGTAGCTTTCCCATAGCTAGTAGAAAGGCCATCTTGGACTTAAATGAAAGCTTATGAATTAAGGAAGTTTTCTATATACATGCTAAGCATAGATATTCTCCATAAAGTACTGAAAAATATAGATTTTCATGAGAATTTGTTAGGCGAGCAGTACTTTTTTTTGTCTTTTTTGGGATGTTGAGAGTGATATCTTAAAATAGAGTTGCAGCAAGGCCCAGCATATTATTTTCCTGTCTTCCCCTATGTGTCAACATACTCTCTGCCAAATGTTATAGTTCTATGACTATTATTGCCATTGTAGTACCTAAATATTTGCAGATACATAATTTCGCCTGGAAAATGTCCCAAAAAGAGGGTTTTTGGCCCCCTGTAGCTTTCCAGCAGCTAGTTGACCGGGTTGTCCACCCAGGTTGTGATCCTTGAAGGTCCTAGATATCATTTCTGGTGTCAAACCTTTTACAACGCTCCATGTCTGTTTTCCCAAAAAATGGGGTTTTGCCCCCTGGGTATTGAGAGTCTGCTTAAGTGTCTATTTGAGACTCAGCCTTATTTTATTTCTGAATTTTATTTATTCAACTGTACAGTTTATTCAACTGTACTGTAATTGGTTTGCTGATGTGCTTGAGCTTTTTCTTTTGAATTTCATTTATGAAACAAACTTCACCAATAAAAATGTGGATTTCAAATCTTTTTCAAACCTTTAGCAGATATGAGATTATAAATCCTGTAATTATATATATATATATATATATATATATATATATATATATATATATATATATATATATATATATATATATATATATATACACACACACACACACACACACACACACACACACACACATTCAATGGAAAAATTTTAAAATAAATACGTTTTTTTATTTTTATAGTGATGAAATACTCAGATTTACTTTCCCAATGGTGTTCCATTCATCAGTACCAGCACAGGGGTATCAGTTCCTCATCATGTCCCCCTGGCAAGAAGCCAAAAACTGTGTCTCGGTATATTTGAAATGTTTCAAGCTGGACTCCACTCTCCGTCTACGTTCTGGATCCAGTGCTTCAGTGCTTAACATCATTGAAAATTGTATGCCAATTCATGCAGTGTGAATGTCATTCCTGAGACGCAGGGCTGGTAAATGTGTGAGAGGAGGGATACGATGAATGGGATAGAACATTTTTTTCCCTGTCTGAAATGTATTATGAAAATAATGAAAATGAAATAGTATTCTAAAATGGAGACAGTGCTCTCCATCCTACCAGTGATGGACTGCATTGGCAGGGTCCAAAGGGATTTTTCTTTCTTTAAATTCATTTATTTTCTTTCTTTTCAAACGCCAATAGCAACCTGAAACATCAGACTAACACAATAAGTCCAGTGCTTTATTTCAAAAGCTTTTTCTGTGGCATGAGAAAGTTGCTGCCAGTGATTTTCTTCTTCTTTGGTATTTCTTGGAGTAAAGGTTTATTTGACAGGGGATCCACTTGGGTAAATTCTTCAGAGAGAAAGTTGACTTTGCTTGGACTTGCAGCCTTGTTTAAAGTCAAAGCTAGAAAACCACAGGGATTAAACTTGTGTCATCGCTGCACCCCATCCCCCAGCAAAGACAATGTATTTCCCTTACACGAAGGAAAACTCCTGCAGTATTTCCATAATGTACTTGACAAGACGTGGCAGTCCTGTTTCTGTATGTGCATGTGTTAAAAAACTCCTCTGAGTACACCTGGTATGTGTGCATGTGTTTAGCAGAGTGGACCTGAGAACAAGACTGCTTCTTACAGTTACAAAAACTAGCATTGTAAGAGTGACGAGACTTGCAACACACTATTATAGCTCCCCTCATTTCATGGCCACGGTTTCTTGATGTTTTTTAATTCGGAATTAATTATTCCGAATTAAATAATTCAGGTTTAAACTATTTTCCTTCGAGTTTACCTGGAAATAGTAATTCCGAATTGAGGTTTGCATGGAAAACACGTTTGCTGGTCTTTCTCCAATTCCTCTCCAGGTCTGGGGGTTGGGAAGGTTCTGATTGGATAGGGGGGGGACCGGAAGTTAAACTACCGGAAGAAAAACTAACTTAGAAAACTTTGAAAAGCTCACAATTTTGATGTTTCCTGTTTCCATCTGTTCTTTTAATTATTTCCAGGTCCTCCAAGCTATTTATTAAATAAATGTTCTCTGCTCTTGACCAGCGTTTACTGCGTGCTGCCATCTTGAAACTTTGTTTGGAAAACCAGCACAGTGTGGAATATAAGCGTCATGGAGACAGACGGGCGAGGGAACGAGCAGAAAGAAAGACCGGAATTAATTTAAAGAGGAATGAGTGTAAACATGATCGCTGAATTATTCTGTTCAGATTTAAAATCGGAATAAACCAGCCACTTACTTCGGAATTAAAGGAGACCTATTATGGCATTTAATGTATATTTTAAACAGGCCTTGAATGTCTTAAAAACAATCTAAAGCTTGTTTTCTCTACATAAATCATAAATCCAGCCTGTGGGCCATGTCACTAGTTTTACCGCTTCTAACCTCTTTTTCTGCGCCTCATTTTTAGGGAAGGGGGGGGTATGATAATGAGGCTCTGTGCTGATTGGCTCCCTGAATGACGTGTAGCAGGGGAGGAGCATAAACCTCGCTCCGCCAGAGCAGCCCGAGCCTGTAAATTATCACAACACTGAATTTTCACAAATGGAAACTTTATTGTTAAAAAAATAAAATATGAGTTGTATATAAATAACATTTATGCACTATTTAAGCCGGATCTACCCGGCGGATGCTGAACGCTGGCCCCGGAGCCACGCCGGGCGCCCGGGAGCAGCGCTGCTGGAGCAGCGCGCATCACCGCGGCTTTAACCGGGAAATCTGACCGGTTCCGACCGGCCGGGACCGCAGGAACCGGCCTGGACTGATAGCAGGGACTCCCGGGGACCGACCAGCGGAATTTCAGCCGGATCTACCCGGCGGATGCTGCTCGACGGGCGCCGCAACTCCACTGCGGGCGCACAGATCGCTCCGGAGCGCATCCGCGGCGCATCGCCCGTTACCGGGGATCAAACCGACAGATTTGGCTCAAAATCTTGGAGGGTGAAGCTGGTCCGACCTGGGACAGACCCCCGAGGACCCAGCTCCCAAACCACCCGGGAACCTGGATGATTTAACCCGGATCCGCGGCGCCACGGCACCGCGTCCGACTGGCTGAAGGAAGGACCGCTCCAGCTCCGTAGAGAGCTGGTAGTGGGCGTGGTTTCAGCAGCGGAGGCTGAACCTATGGAAATGAGCGCCTATGGTGACGTCACCATAGGCGCAGATTCAGACTGGCTCAAAAAAAGGTCACGTGACACTGGGGGACTCTGTAAGGCGGGGGTCAGAGACCCTGCAGAAATTCATGGTATTTTGTCTCCCCTGTGCTGGCAGGGTGAGGGGAGACCACTTTATATATGTTAAAACAAGAAAAAACGTGTTTTTCATAATAGGTCCCCTTTAAGTTTAATTCGGAATGGCCATTTTCATTCAGAATTAGGTGTTTACATGGTAGAACCCCCCCGCCTCCGTTGAAATTATTCTTTTAGTTTATTTGTATATGAGGCCAGAAAGGAAAACAGAAGCTCAACTGTCCACCCAACTAATTTAAAGTAATTTAGCAACAACTCAATATGAATATTTTATTTTATTTATTTACTTTTACTTTTGAGCTTCTGCATAACAAAAAAAAAAAAAAAACAACAACTCAATGATTTTCCTATGATAAGAAACAATTCATCAGACATCATTGCTATGGGTTGCTATGGACTTATCCCTATTGATATCCAGCCACTGCTAAACTGTCGGAGAGATGAGAGAAAAAAAGAAGAACAAAAACAAAATCTCTCCATCAGATTAAAAGGACCAACTGCTGCGCATATTGCTGTAATCAGCACTAAGCTTCCAACAGTTGGTACATTTTATTGATGGGGTTATTTAATTAATCAAAGTGTGAATTGAAGGAAAGCCAAAAAGTCATGTTTTTATTTGATTCGTGACTCAAATATGTGGCTGTGGCAGGTTACAACACTACTGTACTGCAGAAAACACAGTGGTAATGGTGCAGAGGCAAGTGTTGCTAATGCTGTAATATATCCTTCAGTTCAGTTCATATTTATTTTGAGCGGTACAACATTTTTACAACATAAGTGACCTGTGTGCAACAGAAGATTAAGCAAATACCTTTAACAGTAGACGTGCAGGTTCAATATTCAAATTAATTCATTAACACTCGAAAGGGAGTGGGAAGAAGAAAATGTATTTAATCCCACCCCTGTTTCTCATCAATAACTTAACAGAACAGAAGGCTTTTAAGGCTCCTGTCTTAACATTTAAACCAGAACAATGAACAAAAGACCTATATCAAATTATAATAAAATTATTCTACAGTATTTGCATTTCATAACCATCCTTGGTATCAGTGTTGATGGAAAAGAAATCCGCTAAAGTCTGTTTCTGTAACAAAGAGGTGTAGGCATGTGTTTGGCTCCCTACTGTTGAACTGCTTATTAATTTATAACACTCCCAGTAAGATTCTGTTTAGGGGCCCCTATTTTAAAAAACTCTAGTGCAATGGGAGAGTTACATTTTTAATGATGCATAAATCAGTTTAAGACGACAAAAGGTCTGTCAACCTAACTAGCTACGTAACCTAAATAGCTAACTAACTAAAGCTAGCTAACGTAAAGTTTCAAAAGGCTGGTCAAGCTAGCACAACAGCATATTAGGACCATATGAGTAAAAAAAGGAATACATTTTAGATAAAAGTATTTTGGATTGCAACACACATTTTGCATATCTGAGGAATAATTCAAGAGTTTGACACAGAAATATTTAAATGTGCTTTTGCTTTGCATGGTAGAGTTTTAACCCGCACTTACTGATGTAGTGACCAACTGTATTTACCGACAGTGGTTTTCTGAAGTTTTCCTGAGCCCATTTGGTGATATCCTTTACACACTCCTGTGGGTTTTTTTTTTTTAAGGCAGTGCCGTCTGAGGGATCGAAGGTCACGGCCATTCAGTCTCGGTTTCCGGCCGTGGCGCTTACGTGCAGTGATTTCACCAGATTCTCTGAACCTTTTGATGATATTATGGACCGTAGATGTTGAAATCCCTAAATTCCTTGCAATTTTGCTTTGAGAAATGTTGTTCTTAAACTGTTCAACTATTTTCTCACGCAGTTGTGGACAAAGTGGTGACCCTCGCCCCATCCTTGCCTGTGAATGACTGAGCATATTTGGGGAGGCTCCTTTTATACCCAATCATGGTACCCACCTGTTCCCAATTAGCCTGATCACATGTGGGGTGTTCCAAATAGGTGTTTGATGAGCTTTTCTCAGCTTTATCAGGATTTTTTGCCACCTTTCCCAACTTCTACTGGACGTGTTGCAGCCATGAAATTCTAATTATTATTTGGCAAAAAACAATTATATCGTTGTATTTACTTTTTATTTTACATTTTACACAATTACCCAACTTCAACCGAATCCGGTTTGTAAAATGAAGAACACGCAAACTTTCCCATCATTTGGTCCACAGTTGTTCAAGATTGGTTCTTTAGACTCTTTTCATTGTGTGTTGATTTATCGCCCACCTGGCCATGCTGCTGCATTTTTTATGGATTTTAGTGACTTTTTATCTTCAATAATCAAGTTGGAAAAAGTCTCAATAGGTGGTGATTTTAATATTCATGTTGATGACAGCAATTCTTGTGCAGGAAGGGAACTTTTGACACTAACTGAAACTTAGTTTTGAGGAACATGTTTCTGGCTCCACCCACCAAAAAGGCCACACTCTTGAGGTTTTTTCTCTCTTGACATCAATGTTACCAACCTTTGTGTAGAAGATGTCCACATTAGTGACCATTGCTGTGTTTTATTTGACCTGTCCTTTGCTCCCAAACCTACACCCTCAAGGTCAAAGAGGCAGTTCGGTTCTCTGCCTTGTTTGACTCTAAAGTGCTTGAGAAATGACGTGGATAGCATCTCTTATAGTTTTGTTTGGGCTCTAGTGGCCCTTTATTGGAGATGCAGACTGGAAAGGGGTAGAGAGAGAGAACGCGCAAAGGTGCGCAGGCTGGATTCGAACCCGCGACCGCTGCAGGAGGAGGACTGTAGCCTCAGTATATGGCCCGCTGCTTAACCCACTGCGCCACCGAGCGGCCCGCATCTCTTATAGTTTTAACAGTAATTGTAAATCTATTTTGGATCAGATTGCTCCTGTTAAATCTAATTTAGTGATAAACAAAACCCCATGTCCATGGATTAATGTCTGTATTCAGGACATGAGGGGTCTCGATCGGAAAACAGAGCGTCTATGGATGTCTACCAAACTTGAGGTACATAGATTGTATTTAGGGAACTGATGTTTTTCTTAAATAAAATGACAAAAAATGCCAGATATGACTTCTTCCATCAGCTGATAGTTTTACATAAGAAGATGACCCAAGTTGTGTTTGACACCATTAGTTCTCTTGTGTGTCCTTTTGCTCATTCTTCACCTGTTTCTTGCAAAGCTAATAGCAATGCATTTTTAAAGTATTTTATCAGCAAAATCCGGGATATTAAGGCTAATCTTCCACTCCCCTCGTCTTGTAGTCCTGTTGTTGTTGAGCCTGCACCCCAAAATGTGTCTTCTTTTAATCTGGTAACCCAGGCTAATATCTTAGCGTTGGTAACCTTCTTTTTGTCCATCTGATGCTCTTCCCTGTACACTCTTTTTAAAAGTGTTTGATGGTTTTGGCCACTGGGTTACTAAGATGGTAAATACCTCACTGTCGTCTGGTGTTTTCCCCAGCTCCTTTAAACATGCCTTTGTGGAAAATCTCCTAGTCTGGATCCCACCAATCCAAGTAGGTTTAGGCCCATATCAAAGCTCCCATTCCTGTCTAAAGTCTTAGACAATTAACTTCCTTCTTGGAGAAGTGCAACATCTTTCACCCTTTTCAGTCTGGTTTCCCTAAGCATCATTCTACAGAAACTGTCTGCAGACTCTGAAAATGCACTGTTCTGGGGCCTCATTTATAAAAGAGTGCGTAGGATTTATACTAAAAGTGTACGTGCCCCAAAAGTCACCAAATTTTGCATGCAAGCCAGGCCTGGCGAAAAATTTGATATTTAATGGTTTGCATTAATGGACGTGGCCTAATGGCTCAACAGCACCCCCTAGAAAACTTTGTCCCTCAAGCCCCACAATACGGTTTGACGTACATGCACGAAAATCGGTACACACCTGTATCATGTCGCAACTTAAAGAAAAGTCTCTTGGCGCCATGGCCGAAACCAAACAGGAAGTCGGCCATTTTGAATTAATTGTTTAATTTTGGCGCAATTTATGCCATTTCTTCAGCCGCTTCTTCGCCCGAACCGTAACGTGCACCCAGGTGTGCCATTTCTTCAGCCGCTTCTTCGCCCGAACCGTAACGTGCACCCAGGTGTGTTATACATCAAAAAGTGCGTCTCCATCCTGCGACGATGCACATTACTTTTCTCAGTCAAAAGCGTTACCGTGGCGATGATAGACGCCAAAAAGCGTGCCCCCCCATCATATGATTGGTCCATATTTGGTTCCCACTTTCTGCCGTAACTTTTGAATGGTTTGACATAAAGACTCGTGGGTGGTGTCATCAGACTCAGTTTTGAGTACTTGAACATAATTGGTGAAAATTAATTTGGTATAGAGAGTCGCGGCTGGTGTCATCCACTAAATGTCCAGGCCTGAAGAATCTACATCAAGTTATACAAGCTTCCACTGCAGCCTGAACGTGCACAAGGGTGGAGGGCCCATTCATCGCTGCTTGCAGCTTTAATTCATGTTATTCTTAATGTAGATTTATTTTTTGTGAAGCACCTTGTGACATTCCGTTGTCTGTGAAAGGTGCTATATAAATAAACTTTACTTACTTACTTACTTAATATTAAAGTAAATATTTCACTTCATTGGTTGTGTCATGTGCTATTAAGAAGTAAGTTTGACAACTGCCAATGATTATGATCCTTTGTGTAGTCATATAAAAAGATTTTGCCGGGAGAAAAATAAAATTGTCTTCAAACCATCATATATTAATGTATTTTCTCATGAATTCAAATTGAAAAAAGGAATGTTTTACGGTGCCAAAATAGGAAATGATACATATATTGATTTGATTTATTCTACCATGAATAATTTCGAGTCATTAATAATAATTTAATTAAAACTATCCATACACAGATAAACTGGACAGTTTAACTACTCATCATAGAATATAAAGTCACAATGATAACTATTGTACTTTGACATAAATAAGCTGACATTACAACATTTTTATGTAGATTTATTAAATGTAATGAAAGTAAATTAATTGAGTGAATTTAAGCAGTGCATGTATTGATAACATTGATTAACAAATTTACAATTTTACATTTAGCTGTTTTGTGGCACAATTAAGATGAATGTATTTTACAACATAGGTAAAAGAAAAGGTACATATTTCGGAATGAACACACACAATGTGTGAACATGAAATAACATGGCACAGCAAACTGCGATATACTTTCTAAACCATCATAAAACATTTTTTCTGCACACTTACACAATATCATTTTTCAGAACTTTCCTGTCTTCTGTTTTCTTTATGTATATCTCCACATCTCTCCTATTTTTGAATCCACTTTTATTTTTTGAAACCGACTTCTGATATCTTTGTTCATGCAAAGTCATTTTAAATTGTTCTGTTTTGTTTTACAGGATATTTTCTTTGAAAAAAAATGAAAAGAAAATGTTTAGGCTATATGCTTATTCACTTTCATAATTTCAAAAATGCTTATTTTGTATCTTTAGTTAGATAATACTGAATTTGCATATTTATGGAGTGAAATTGTGGAACAGCCTGAACATGGAGCAAAAACAAAGTCAAAACATATCAAAATTTAAAAAAAGATACAAAGAAATATTCTATTCAAAATACAGATGCGAATAAACATGTAGATATGTACATTTATTAATATATGTAGATATATAGATGTATATTATGGATATAGATATGTTATATGTAGGTATGTATATGGATATATTGAGTTGTATTATACGTACAGTGTTTGTGTATCTATATCTCTATTAGTTTATATTGATTTATAGTTATATGTAGATATGTCGATATATAGATTTATAGTAATTTTTATGTATATAATTGGATGTAAATATATGAACCAGTGTATATATAGCATTTCTACTGTTATATACAATAGTTATTCAAGTATATTGTCATACCATTGCTGTCTATTGTTCTCTATTATATTGTAGTATTATAGTAAAGTAATGGTAATGTAATACTATACATTATAATTACTTCTATTAGTACAGACATACATAGTAGCACAACAAATTGGTTTTGATTTTACTATATTTATACATGTAATTATATCACTGTATTGAACAGTTATTAAAGTAGGTATGTGTGTTTTATAAGTAAAATTATTGAAACTCTCGTTATGTAAGAATGTATGTAAGATTCAGGGGTAGTATATATATATATATATATATATATATATATATATATATATATATATATATATATATATATATATATATATATATATATATATATACAGTATATACATTTGTATTCTGTTTTTTTTACTTTTTTGTACTCTTTTTTTAACATGCATGTTCGAAATAAAATCTTCTAATCAAATCATATTTGTAGATTACAGTAAACTTATACAGTAATATTAAAATATTTAAAAAATAGTCATGTTACTAGTTTTCAAAATCAGTTTTCACTGGAATATTTTCTCTTTCAAGAAAGTAATAATGTCTTTAACTGCAGCTCCGTGGTATGAGTGGCTGCAACTCTGCACCTCCCAGCGTGTCTTCATTAGTGTCCACATCAGTAGATGGCGCTACAGAGCTGTGATTCTGAACAAACTTAGCCCTGGCTGCACAACAAACACATAAATACCCGTTTGTAGGGTCAGTACAGACACTCATGCATTATATGTAAACACACAGCTTATCTCAGCAAAGATGACATGCATTCATGATTTTGATGACATAACATAGCTCTTTATGAGCCCGTCTCGTGTGTGTGTGTGTGTGTGTGTGTGTGTGTGTGTGTGTGTGTGTGTGTGTGTGTGATGCACAAACAGTGAGAATAATTTATTTTTAATTCCTCCAAAATAAACAAAGTATGTGTTTAACCTTGAAAATGTTTGAATCCTAATTTTGGGTGAGACGGTGAGCAGCTGCTGTTTCACAAACTTTATCCAAAAATCATGAATAGGAGGGTTGAATTTTTTGAAGTGTAACTCACTTCTTTTTCTCTTTCATAGTCCTTTAACACCTCTCTCTCCTCTCACATTATCTACAGCTTTCTGCAACTTTCTCGCAATTATTTCTGCAGGAGTGAAGGAGAAGGAAACACACATGTAAGTACATTTTATTTTATTCCTCCCCCTTCAATTTTTCCTTCTCTTCCTTACGTTCTTGTCATTCACTTTTTTTCATCCTTCATTAGTTTCTTTGTACTTCTTTTCGTCAACTCCTCCACCCTTCCTTGCTTTCATTTCCAATGTATTTTCTTGCCATCCCTAACCTTTTTGTTTCAATTTTCTCCTCTACATTAGCTTTACAATTATTTAATTCCCCCTCCTTTACTCATCGTTCCTTTTTTTTAACTTGTGTACTCATTTAATTCCTTTCTTCCAGCTTTTCCAGTCTTTTATATACTTGTATTCCTGATTTTCTTCTATTTTCTGTCTCCTCTGGAGTAGTAAAATATCCTATGTGTGTGTCTGTGTGTGTCTGTGTGTGTCTGTGCACGCGCAAGGTTGTGTAAGGTAATGTGTGTATAATCACGCCTCTTACTTCTCCATGCTGATACGTGGAGTATCGCGTTTTGTCAGTGCCTGACTGCTAGGAGTGCAGTTGCACTGTAAAAACTAAAATCTTACCAGGAATATTTGTCTTATTTCTAGTTAAAATTCTCATTTTTAGTCAAAAAAATCTCATTACACTTAATTACACTCAGTACTGGAAAAAACAACAATTTTCACCTGTTTCAAGTAGATTTTCACTTAAAATAAGTAGAAAAATCTGCCAGTGGAACAAGATTTTTTTGCTTGTAATGAGAAGATAAATCTTGTTCCACTGGCAGATTTTTCTACTTATTTCGAGTGAAAATTTATTAGAAAAAAGTAATTTTTCTGGTGTAATTAAGTGTTTTAAGTGTAATGAGATTTCTTTGACTAAAAATCAGACATTTTAACCAGAAATAAGACAAATATTCTTGTTAAGATTTAAAGTTTTTGCAGTGTGTATGTGTTAATGTAGGTTTGGATGCAAACACATGAACAAGGAGTTATGCACGACTTATTATTCAGTGGTGTGTAAATGAAATATCTTTACTCATCAAAGTATCTTGATTTTGTTAATTGAGTTTCACTAATCAGAAGTCAACAATGATAAAGGACATACTGGATTGAGGTCTGGGGAAACACTTATAAAACAAATACCAATCCAATATTTTTATTACAAAAGAAAAGCCATAAGAGTCATCAGTAAAAAACCTTTCCGTGAGTCGACCAACCCACTATTCTTCTGCTTAAAATTTCTGAAATTATATTACAATACAAACCATGTACAAAGCCAGAAACAAACTTCTACCTCCACATGTGCAGAATATGTTTCAAATCAGGGACACCAGATACAACATGAGAGGAACTTTATTATTTGAAAAACCCAAGACCCGAAACGATGTAAAAAATCCCTGTGTATCTGTCAAAGGGGTGGACATCTGGAACAACTGTCCTGTAAATATCATTCATGTTGTACACTATTCAGCTTTAAAATACTTTATACAAATTGTGTAATTTCTCTTTATGGTATGGAAAGTTAAGTTTGCCAACTTCTGTACTGTTCTAAGTTTGGTTTTGCGCAATGCACTACTTTTTATTTTTGCTATGATGGGAAATTTAAGTTATTTTTGGGTTTTGAGCTCTGTGCCTTTCTTTATTTTGCTATGATAGGATATTTGAGTTTACTGATAATTCATTTCAAAGTCTTGAGCTTTGCTCTTTTGTATTTGCTGTAACCAATGTAAGGTACCAGTAAAAGGGGTAGGTACACTGCAAAAACTCAAAATCTTACCAGGAATATTTGTCTTATTTCTAGTTAAAATGTCTAATTTTTAGTCAAAAAATCTCATTACACTTAAAACAAGACTCATCACTGGAAAAAACAACAATTTTCACCTGTTTCAAGTAGATTTTCAAGATTTATCTTCTCATTACAAGCAAAAAAATCTTGTTCCACTGGCAGATTTTTCCACTTATTTTAAGTGAAAATCTACTTGAAACAGGTGAAAATTGTTGTTTTTTCCAGTGATGAGTCTTGTTTTAAGTGTAATGAGATTTTTTTAAACTAAAAATTAGACATTTTAACTAGAAATAAGAGAAATATTCTTGTTAAGATTTTGAGTTTTTGCAGTGTATATATAAGCCTTGCTTCTACCTACACCCTTTCGTTTACAAATGTACCGAAATAAACATTCATTCATTCATAAACACTTATTACACGTATTATGATATTTGTTGTCAATGTGCTAATGCAGTTTTTTTTTTATTTTAAACTGAAATGAAGACCTGTAGGGATACATTTCCAGTAAACGAATAGAAAAAGTGGCCAGTGTACCTTATTCAAAATTCTGTTGCAAACTGGGAGGCATACTCAAAAAAAATAAATAAATAAAAAATGTTGTGCAGGCATGCGTGTGATGACAGTTTGAGCAGATCGTCTTCCCCCAGATCACAGTCTGCTTATTTCATGGCAGAATATAGATGAAGGAACTGAAGAGACACAGTTCATGATCGTCTGCAGACACCGTGCAAAGATAGGAGAGTGCTAGGAAATGGATAAAAAGTCCAAAAGGAAAAGAAAAAAAGGTTATAGGTGAGATACATTTCCAAATCAAAAATAATAATATAAATGACCAACCAAAATTAGAACCCACTTTAGTTTGTTCTAAATGCTTTTTATGTTACTATTTTTTTAAAGTACATTGTGACTGTTGTCTGTAAAAATTGCTCTATGAATAAATGTTATTTAGTGCCTTACTAGAATATGTCAACTCTCTTCGTCAATGAAAGTAGTAAAGTTCTGACTGTTCCGTCTTTCATGAGATTTCATAAACACATGTAGACATTACATTTAATTATTTAATACCTTTCATTTTCTGTTTTTGACTTTTGTAATGTTATGAACAGAAATGTTTGAGAACCAATTGATCAAACCACGTAACACTGTAAACATGTTGTGTTTACAGTTACCGGTGTGTTCAACTCTCACCTTAAATTGGTTTTTAGTTTCCAAAGAGGAAAACTACGACGGCGTATTAGGGCCAAACTAAAACAAAAAAAAAATTGGAAATTACGAGAATAAAGTCATAATATAATGAGAATAAAGTCGTAATGTTGCAAGAATAAAGTCGTAATAGAATAAAGTCGTAATATTACGAGAATAAAGTTGTAATTTATAAGAATAAAGTCGTAATATTACGAGAATAAAGTCGTAATTTATAAGAATAAAGTCATAATATTACGAGAATAAAGTCGTAATATTACAAGAATAAAGTCGTAATTTATAAGAATAAAGTCGTAATATAACGAGAACTCGTAATATTACGAGAATAAAGTCGTAACATTACGAGAATAAAGTCGTAATTTATGAGAATAAAGTTGTAATATTATGAGAATAAAGTTGTAATATTATGAGAATATAATTTATGAGAACTCTAACAGGAAGAGCATCTTCTCCCTGTGTTAAAATGAGGAATATTGAGCATCTTGTGAAGTTATATTTATAATATATTTAATATTACGACTTTATTCTCTAGTATTATGACTTTATTCTTGTAATTTTACAACTTTACTCTCATATTATTATTAGTTCTCAGGGAGGTCACACTAAATACTTACTTTTTGCTCATAATCATGTTGAACATTGTGTAGTTTTATTTGATGTACATTATATTTACAGGTCAACAAATATGGCTGATGCTGATGAATAAAACCGTCAATAATCTGCCAACCGTATAATCAGTCAACTTGTAATATCCTCATTGTATTTTCTAAAAGTATACAGTGCCCAGTAACTTTTCACAGTACTGTATGTTTTAACTTCCTTAGGGAAAGCTGACATTAGAGTAAATCAGAGAAAGTAGAATTGTGAGCATAACTTGAGTCATTACATGTAATAAGAAATTTTTAACACTGAAACCTAGAGGGTAATCTATCAATTTGCTTATTTCATTTCGTTAAGAATACGCTGAATAAATTGCCTTGGGTCAGTACTTGGTGGACATGGACGTGGAAAAGTGACAATCAAAGCTGATCCTCAGCTGGGACAACTGTGTTCTTATCCTGTCCAACTTGGTACTTTTTCCTCTTTATTTGGTTGTAAATTTCACTGGTGGGATTTCTGTCATTTAATTTAGAACGGCAGGGGGTCGCGTTAAATAAATGGTCTCTGCTCTTGACCAGCGTTTACTGCGTGCTGCATCTTAAAACTTTGTTTGGAAAACCAGCCCAGCGTGGAATATTGTCATGGAGACAGACGGGCGAGGGAACGAGCAGAAAGAAAGACCGGAATTAATTTAAAGAGGAATGAGTGTTTACATGATCGCGGAATTATTCTATTCAGATTTTAAAATCAGAATAAACCAGCCACTTAGCACTGCAAAAACTCAAAATCTTACCAGGAATATTTGTCTTATTTCTAGTTAAAATTTCTCATTTTTAGTCAAAAAATCTCATTACACTTAAAACAAGAGTCATTACCGGAAAAATAACTTGTTATTTGACAATTTTCACCTGTTTCAAGTAAAATTTCACTTGAAATAAGTAGAAAAATCTGCCAGTGGGACAAGATTTATCTTCTCATTACAAGCAAAGAAATCTTGTTCCACTGGCAGATTTTTTTACTTATTTTAAGTGAAAATCTACTTGAAACAGGTGAAAATTGGTGTTTTTTCCAGTGATGAGTCTTGTTCTAAGTGTAATGAGATTTTTTGGACTAAAAATTAGACATTTTAACTAGAAATAAGACAAATATTCCTGGTAAGATTTTGTGTTTTTGCAGTGTACCTACCCCTTTTACTGGTACCTTCCATTGGTTACAGCAAATACAAAAGAGCAAAGCTCAAGACTTTGCAGTGAGTTCGGAATTAAGTTTAATTCGGAATGGCCATTTTCATTTTTACCTGGTCATTTTTACTGATTTTAAATCAGATTTGAATTTTAATTCTGAATTAAAGAGGAATTAAACTGCCCATGTAAATGCACTCAATAACTGTTCTTTATTTTTTTAAATAATCTTTGAAACAAGCTTGCTCATGATGAGTGAGTCAGCAAAATTCAGCTCGTGATAAGAGCGCCACCCCTGTCCTGGTGTGTGTGTGTGTGTGTGTGTGTGTGTGTGTGTGTGTGTGTGTGTGTGTGTGTGTGTGTGTGTGTGTGTGTGTGTGTGTGTGTGTGTGTGTGTGTGTGTGTGTGTGTGTGTGTGTGTGTGCCAGTCACCCCAGGGTGAGGGGATTAAGAGTGAGCCAATGCAGTAAAGGTTAGCGCTTGGTCCCTCACTGAGGCCTCTATCACACACAAATCTGTGAAAAGACGGAGGGAGACGGGAGGAGAGCAAGATGACATTATTACGGGCCCACGGCCACTTCACCCGAGGGATGAGTTCTCCAAAAGCTCATGAAGCCGCCAAGGAAACCTGATAAAATCCCTGCACAAATCTTCAAGACATAAAATAATTGAACCAAACAGTACCAAGTAAAGAAAAAATAAATAAAAAAGGGAAATGTTCTTAAACAAAAGGCCATTGGTTGGATTTAAATATTTCCCATTGAATCCATGGACAATATTTCAAGTCTTGTTTCAGGAAGTTCTGTTGTATGGAGGACATTTTGGAATATTTTTGCTTCTCTTCCGAGTTATCCCAAAATGGCGGACTGGAGGATTGGAAAAAGATCTCAAGTAGGTAAAACCATGTTACAGTCGGAGTGTGTGTGGGTTCAGCAGTCCGTTCTACGTAGATTTACAAAATAATATTGTTTTAACCTCAAAGAGATGGAAGACCATTTTTTAAGTCATTGTTTATTGATTCAAATTTGGCGTTATTGACAATTGTTTGCTTGATTTGATGCATCGTGTAACAGCATTGAAACACAATTATATTCCATTTCAGTGCAATTAGTCGTGTTTTTTTGTCGTTGCCTGTATTTTCGCTAATACAAGCAAAATTCTACTTCCAATAATCCTAGTTATCCTTTTGTGTGTTTTGCAGAAACAAAACAGATCTCGTACCTTAATCGATGTAAATCGACAAGGGTACAACTTTGTAATTCAGCCAAAAAAAGTTTTGCCACAAACTCTTGCGAGTTAATTTTAATGACCAGGTTTTGTTCACACGGTATGTTGTTACTGGTTAAAGTTATTCATGTATCCTAAACTTTTAATTACTTTTGTTGAAAAAAAAAAAAGAAAGCGATATACATAATAGGCCCACATACATAGTTATGTATGTGGGCCTATAAGTTATGTTTTTTTGTGTATCCAATCCGTCAACGTCCACTGCTCTTTTTTCTATTTCTTTTTTCCGTCGCAGAATAACTTTATTCAAATGATTCTCGACACTTAAAAAAAATAAGACCAAAAAAAATAACTTATTTGACAATTTTCACCTGTTTCAAGTAAATTTTCACTTGAAATAAGTAGAAAAATCTGCCAGTGGGACAAGATTTATCTTCTTATTACAAGCAAAAAAAATGTGTTCCATTGGCAGATTTTTCTACTTATTTCAAGTGAAAATCTACTTGAAACAGGTGAAAATTGTTGTTTTTTCCAGTGATGAGTCTTGTTTTAAGTGTAATGAGATGTTTTTACTAAAATGAGACATTTTAACTAGAAATAAGACACATATTCTTGTTAAGATTTTTAGTTTTTGCAGTGATCCATTTTACTTCTCCTGTGAAGGACAGAGTCATATTGATAAGTTCAGAAAAGTGTTTTTTATTGTTGTGTTTTGCTGTATTTGATGTAAGCCCAGTGGATATTTAAAGCTTACAGAAGGCTGCATTTAACTGCTGCTATGTCATTCCTGCAGTATTTCTGCAGGTGTTTTGGTCAGTATTATTTGTAATATATTACATTATTTGTAATCAGCACCAATTATCTGTCCCCATATGATAAAATCCACCATCCCCCCTGATTTTATTTTACAACTCGAGTACTGATCATAACTATTCCTCATTGGGAGGTCAAAGCTCTGTGTCAACAAAGTAGTTCATGTACAGTATGATACCAAATGTTCCATGAGTGTTTGTGTGAATGGGAGGATGAGAAATACGTTACAGCTGCACTGCCTGAAAAGGAGACAGAAAAGGTTGCTAAGTTAATTGTATTCATGCATGTGGATGAAGCTGAAGAGCTTTACTGACCCAAGGTCAAACTGCAGACTTCCAACCAACACCAGGCCTGTTTTGTTCTCGCTGAACTTTCTCAACCCAATTATTGTAAACAACCAGCTTACCCACTCTTTGTTTGTTCAGTCCAGCGCATCAGGGCCGGTACCTCTCCGCTCTGTCTCGTTTCACCCCTGTTCCCCTGTAAATGTGAGGCGTGTTTCCCCACTGTTTTTATGACTTCACTGTTCTTTCTTCAGTACACATAAATATATTCATGCAGCGCCTTTTCTCTGCGCTCTCATTACTTTTTCAGGTGAGAAAATGAAGCCATAGGATTTCAATACTTCAATACAGAGACAGTAATTTCAGTTCAAGTCCAGTTGAATACAGTTCAATTAACATCAAAAATGTTCCACCATGTTCCCAGTAGATTGTTGACCTTTAAGAGTAATGGTTCACAGCTTCGGAAAACCGAACAGAAACTTCCGATATTTGATAGTCCAAAGAGTCATTTCTTGAAGCACAAACCATCCTTTAATGTTTTACTTTGTTGTCGGTCTTCATCCCAATACTTGTTTTCCATTTCCAATTAATGATTTGCATGTTGGTTTCAAAAAATTAAACACAAAATCATGGAGACACACAATCATTTCTAGAACTAAAGGTTTAATTTGATTACTAGGCCTGTGTTGAAAAAAATAGATTTTCGGATTTGCTTTATAAATAAAATTGACTTGACTTGACTTGATTCTAAATCGATTCTCATATTAATTCTTAAAAATGTATGTATTGTACATTGTATGTCTAAAGATCCTTTTTTTTTTTCATCATTACATTACGACTTTTGTTATTTTTTGTGTTTATGCCCAAAAAAGGATGTTTTGTTGGACACAATGTTTTTGCCTTTAAATATGTTAGGTATGAATAGGTATGAAAACATTAAGGTTTTCAGTTATAATTGCATAAATTATCTATATTTCATTACTTTATATACTGTCTTGGGGTTACATTTGCATAAAAGGCTAAAATCCAAATTCTCAAAAAATAAAAATCTGAAAAAGACCGAAAATGGAAAAAAAATTTAATCGTAATCTGGGAAAAAATAAAACCGATTTCACACGGCCCTATCTCAGTTTGCTGCCCTGGATCTGTTTGGTAATTCTGACCCATGATGTTTCTGAAAGCAGTTCTATCAGCATTCTGGGAGGTGATTGGTCCTTACAGCATCATTAGCTGCCAATACTTGCTGTTGAATCAATATAATACTAGTATTAATATGTTGCATAACTACAAAGTCCTATAATTCATGCGGAAGCTCAAAAAACAGTTTTAATAACACTAACTCAAATCGATATCGGAATCAAATCGAATTGGATCGAGCCGAATCTTGATAATCGAATCGATTCTTGACATTTGAATCGATCCCCGGGCCTGTTAATTACATTTTGAACTCTATCAAATTGGATTATTTGTATTGCTCATTTGTGTTCAACATTTCAGTGACCACTTTGTAATAAAGACATATCCACGATTAACAGTTTGGTTGGTTATGTTTGGAGTTTGATGCGAACAGCTGGTAATCTGTGATACGTCATTAAATAAGAGGCAAATACAACAGTTGTTCAAGTTTAGTCGGATGTTACTCGTATAAGACCTGCTGAAACACATGAAATTGGCTCATGAGGCACAGCGAGAAGGTTACGGTTACTCCGGTTTCCTCCCACAGTCCAAAAACCTGCGTAGTAGGTTAACTGTGAGTGTGAGCGTGTCTGGTTGTGTGTGTATCTATGTGGCCCTGCGATGGACTGGTGACCTGTCCAGGGTAGAGATGCACCGATCAGGATTTTGAGGGCCGGTCACCGATCACCAATCTCCAAAACCAGTATCTGCCGATCCCAATTTTCCCGATCACTGATCACAGCGTGAAATCCATAAATTCGTCAATATTGTTGTACAGTACAACACTGTCATTGTATTATTAGGTATAACAATTAGGAGATGAGAAAGTATCATTAATTGTCTGTTTTATTGCAGGCTGAGGCAATATGCAATATTTCAACCTCTAGAGACGACTTGGACTGTTAGTGTAGAGTAAGTGTATCTTACTAGCTTAAGCTTTCCTGCGGTAATAATCAATCTTAAAATAAAAATGAATTATGAATTATTAAGGTTTGCTAAAGCTTTAGCGATAGCATCCACCGCGAGAGAGGAAACTATTGTAGTGAAGCAAAACTCTTCACACTAGAACTCCAAATGTCCCCCGTGAAGCGACTGACACGACTGTCGTCCTGCATGAGGCTTTGGATTTGACTATATAGTTTGGTAAAACTCCGGTGGACATTCACCGGTGAAATATTTACAACGTAGCAGCGCGTACCGCGGATCCAAGCTGCCAACCACGTGTCTACTTGTAGGCCTACTTGTGTACTTCAGGTACTCCAATTTTCTCCCACAGTCCTATGGCATATATTGTAAGTTAACTGGCAAATCTAAATGAAGTGTATGTGCTTTGTCTGTTTGTGGCTCCGTGATGGACCGGGGAGCTGGTAAAGGTGTAGTCTCACCAGGTTTTGACCCAAACATGCCGCCAGAGGCTTCAGTAGACCCATGTGAAGCTGCATGGGGAGGAGCTGCTGTAAATAATGGATTGCTGGGTTGATAAACACTGTTAGACACAAAGTCAATGCTTACGTTCAAAATTTCATCTTTTCAAATTCGCACAGAGCAACATGTTTCAACTTCAATCAAAATCCAAAATGTGTGTGTGTGTGTGTGTGTGTGTCTGTCCGTGTGTGTGTGTCTGTCCGTGTGTGTCCGTGTATGTGTGTATGTGTCTGTCCGTGTGTGTGTCCGTCCGTGTGTCCGTCTGTGTGTATGTGTGTCTGTCCGTGTGTATGTGTGTGTGTGTGTCCGTGTGTGTGTGTGTATGTCCGTGTGTGTGTGTGCGTGTGTGTCCGTGTGTGTGTCTGTCCATGTGTGTGTGTATGTCTGTCCGTGTGTGTCCGTGTGTCCGTGTCTGTCCGTGTGTGTGTGTGTGTCTGTCCGTGTGTGTGTGTCCGTGTGTGTGTCTGTCCATGTGTGTGTGTATGTCTGTCCGTGTGTGTCCGTGTGTCCGTGTCTGTCCGTGTGTGTGTGTGTGTCTGTCCGTGTGTGTCTGTCCGTGTGTGTGTGTGTGTGTGTCCGTGTGTGTGTCCGTGTGTGTGTCCGTCTGTGTGTGTGTGTGTCTGTCCGTGTGTATGTGTGTGTGTGTGTGTGTCCGTGTGTGTGTGTGTGTGTGTATGTGTTTGTCCGTGTGTGTGTGTGTCTGTCCGTGTGTGTGTGTGTGTGTGTGTGTGTGTGTGTGTGTGTGTGTCCGTGTGTGTGTCTGTCCATGTGTGTCCGTGTGTCCGTGTCTGTCCGTGTGTATGTCTGTCCGTGTGTGTGTGTGTGTGTGTGTGTCCGTGTGTGTGTGTGTGTGTCCGTGTGTCCGTGTCTGTCCGTGTGAGTGTCTGTCCATGTGTGTGTGTGTGTGTGTGTGTGTGTCCACCTCGACCCGTGATCATTCTTTAGCTACGTAAGTAAGCCAAGGAGGTGTGACTCAAAGCCGAAAGGCCACTTGGCACCACACTTTCAATTCCCTCTTCATTAGCAGCCACATTACTTTAGATTAGCAGAAAGTGGACATTTACAAGCAACACTGACGCCTGTAATTAAAATTAATTTTTAAAGAAAGACACAAAGAGAAGTAATTAGTCCAAGTGTTTAAGGTTTTTCTCCCCGGCAACTTTTCTTATCGTTTTATTGCTCCATTCTAACAAAACAAAATAAAAATGCAAAAGAGAGAGTGGACTTAGAAGGGAGTGGAATTAAGTGCTAGCAGGGGCTCATTAATGACTTCACCTGATTATTGGGAAAGGGAAGTGGCATGTAAAGGTTGAGTAGTTTACAATGAATTTTTTTAATTAGAGTGGATTTGGTCTGATTGAAATGAAATATAAATAGCTTCTTAAATAGCTTATCACAACCTTTGTGACTTTCCAAGCTCCATCCTCAGGATGGATTTTTTTCTTTTTTTGAAGGACAGGGACTGAATATTCCCAGAAACAACCTTTTCCAAAAGTTGTGAAATACTTATTGGGAATAGGTTTTTAGTTTTCTGTGGGTGCACTTCTCTTTCACAGCACGACTACTCTGTCCAAAAATATGCAGATGATCTACTTGCATTGGTTTGGTTTGTCTTTGTGTTGTATGTTACGAGGGAAAAGAAACAGGTCAAATGACTAAATGAAATGGCCGGTAGTCGTCGTCTATGTCAATGAGAGCGTTTACATGGGAAGTTTAATTCCTCTTTAATTCAGAATTAAAATTAAATCCAATTTAAAATTAGTAAACATTACCATGTAAACACCTAATTCCAAAAGAAAATGGCCATTCAGAATAAAAACTTAATTCCGAGGTAAGTGGATGGTTTATTTATAAATCTGAATAGATTAATTCCGCGATCATGTAAACACTCATTCCTCTTTAAATTAATTCCGGTCTTTCTTTCTGCTCGTTCCCTCACCCGTCTGTCTCCATGACGCTTATATTCCACGCTGGGCTGGTTTTCCAAACAAAGTTTCAAGATGCAGCACGCAGTAAACGCTGGTCAAGCAGAGACCATTTATTTAATAAATAGCTTGGAGGAGCTGGAAATAATTAAAAGAACAGATGGAAACAGGAAACAAATTGTGAGCTTTTCAAAGTTGTAGCGGCTAAGTTAGTTTTTCTTCCGGTAGTTTAACTTCCGGTCCCCCCCCTATCCAATCAGAACCTTCCCAACCCCCAGACCTGTAGAGGAATTGGAGAAAGCCGATCAAACGTGTTTTCCATGTAAACCTCAATTCAGAATTACTATTTCCATGTAAACTCAAAGGAAAATAGTTTAATTCAGAATTATTTAATTCGGAATAATTAATTCAGAATTAAAAAACATCATGTAACCGTGGCCAATGTTTAGACCATTTCTCAGGTGACTAGATGGATAATTAATTATAGAATGCTTATGCACAGAGAAAAAGGGAAAAGGAGGTCACGGGTCGGGCTTCAGCTGCTTTGGCTTTGGTCTTTACAACTTCAAGCCATTTGAATGCAGGGAGAGTCCTGGAGGGAGCTTTTACGATTAGCTCTCCTGTCATACCAGCATTTCGGCAGGGGATACTGACATGCAGCTCCTTTGGAGCAATCCAGGTTTTAAGGATAATAATCTGCTAGCATGACTTAAGTATTCCAACTTGGCCCTCGACCAAGCATTTAGAAACGCATTAATCTAGGTCTGCGGGCAATACATGTTCTAATTTATATTAAATTTGTCACCTATGGAAAAGACATTGGAGGCCAATTAAATGGATGTGTTGAGGGATTATAAGGATGGGAAAGATTTCAAGTGAGTGTCATGTGCATAATAATATAAATGTAGGCCACATGTACAGATGACAGACATGATGGCTCATAAATATTATAGGGAAAGTAAGGGGACCAGTGACCTTGAATAGCATACAGAAAACTAATGAATGAATGTATCTAATCCCCCTTTGCGCTTTCATTTATTTATTGGGACTAGATTACCTTCCTTGTACCCGAGCAGGCTGCCGTGTTCCCAAGGATCAAAGGCAATGACAGTCGGAGTAAGAAACACCCCATGCTGTGAACTTCTGCATGTGTACTAAACTGACATTGGATGGATGTACGCTACAGTAGCTCTCAATTTGATATAATGTAAAGAACCATCCAGTAACACATTTTTATTTGTGCCTTCTGGTTCTAAAAAAGCACCCACTCATTGTGCTTTATCCTGTTATATCATGTTTGTTCCATTCATAATGGGCTGCAGAGTCAAAATGTTACGCACTGATTTTGACTTGCTGCAGGTTCAGCCATCCTTCCCCTTTTGGTGTTTTGCAGGGAAATAGTGAAAAGGCCAATGCTCGATATTCGAGCATTTTTTTTTCCTTCACATTTTTATACATTTAACATACCCTTAATGTAATTAAATCAAATCAAAGTGTATTTAGACGGGACAATGCATATTAATGAACACTATATTAAGCAGTGTAAATACACTGGGTTTTAGCAGAAATGCTAGTTTCCACCTGCAGTCCCCACAGAAAATATAAAAACAATTCAGTCAAACAATACAATCAAACAAGGGAACAAACATAAAACATACGTAGTAGCAAAATAGATTTAGCAGCATTTAAAAGCAGTATGGATTGTATCTAAAGTGACTTGAGCAAAAAATGCATATTACAATAATGAAATACCAGTGATGGTAATATTATGGTACTGAGAGGATCCAAGTTGTGTGACATACAAAGTGCGTGTTGCATTGCACATTGCCCTAGTACGTAAAACAGATAATTAACATTAAGACAAACTACACAAGTTTAAGCCTGGTTGTGATAACAGTGTTGTTCCTCCAATAGCCAGGATTTAAAATGTTTGGTGAAAGAGGTCAGAGTCCTAAGTACACGTATCGTGCTTGGTGTTGAATTAACAAATGCTTTTTTCGTTTTGCTTCACTCTGTTTCCCTGTAATACTGCTTTTGTATGTTCAGAATTAAGTCCTTTTTCTCTAACATGCAGGTTTGCTCTACATTTGCAGGAAATTCAAAATAACTGAGTAAAGCATGTGGATATAAAAAGTTATCATGGAATTCTGTCCCTTAAAAAGGTCTGTAAAGGATTATCAGAGAACTGTTTGAGTTTGTCAAATATAAGAATAATGTGATTCTACTCACTAAAACCTAGCCAAGCTTAAAAAGGTGTCAATTTAGACTATGTGGATAGATGAATGGATGGTTGGATGATTTTGCTGTTATGGTTTTCTAGATATTAGCTCTGATTAGATTAGATTTATAGTTGTGTAATGGTACACTATTACTCCACACTTTGGTGTTAAAAAGATTGTATTTTCTTCCGCGGACAAATATAATACCGTTTCAGGATTTGCTGTGCACTGACTTTAGATTGTAGCACCCTGGCAAAAAAGTTATTTCTGATAAAATCTGTTTAGTGTCAGTGCTTTTGAAGACAAGCCACTCAACTCCAACTGTGTGCCACATCTTATCAACCCCCCCATCCTCCAACAAAATGTTCCCCTCTGTGCGGTGGCTGTGAGCTTTGCTACATTATACACTCTCTGTGCTGCTGTGTGTGTGTGTGTGTGTGTGTGTGTGT
The DNA here is from genome assembly GCF_033807715.1 of Cololabis saira. Taxonomy (NCBI): domain Eukaryota; kingdom Metazoa; phylum Chordata; class Actinopteri; order Beloniformes; family Belonidae; genus Cololabis; species Cololabis saira. The sequence goes on from NC_084587.1 coordinate 50,494,006, forward strand.
GTGTGTGTGTGTGTGTGTGTGTGTGTGTGAACAAGACGAACCTCAGACAAGTGTTACTGTCCAAATCCATTGCTCCTGCCAAAGTATCTGCAAAAAGAAGTCTGCATGCACACACACGCACACGCACACACACACACACACACACACACACACACACACACACACACACACACACACACACACACAGACAGACGTTGGAGCTCGCTCTGTGTAGATAAGCAGTTAAGTTGTGTAGTGAGTGAAGTACACGTACAACCATAGAGCTAGAGAGAGAAAGACTGATATTTACATATATATTTACCCAGGGAGAAGAAAGAGAGGGACTAGCGAGTCCAAAAGGGGCAAAACAAAGAGAGAAAGGTGTTTATGATGTTATCTCTGAGAAAATATTTTTTTTCTCCGAATGAAATAATCGTTTGTTGCCTCTCAAGGGATGGAAGACAACACAAACGCATTTTTTTACGGTTAATTTTCTTTTGATTTCACACCTTTTTTATATTAATCAAACTGCCTTTTGATCACAGTGGTAGTTGATGTTAATTAGTTAAACATTAGTTATTTTTAACGATATTTATCCCATCTAGAGTTGATTAAATGTTAATATGAGGTCTATGTGGATGAAGAGGTGAAAAAAAAATGCATGATCATTATTTGACTGATTATCATTTAATAAAGAGATAGCGCCATAATCCATGATAGAAAAATTACAATAATTCTGTCTCCAGAAGACGGAGTTAAGTCCTTAGCACTGGTCGAGAGACCAGTGGTGGACAGAGGTGCCTGACAGACTGTTAAAACAGGCATTGACCATACAGGCCAGATACAAACTACAAACAAAAGGGTTTTACAAATACCTACAGGTCAGACATTATGTCTATGCAAAAAATGAATACTCTGAGTCTTCCAGATGACTTTCATTTACTGGAAAAGACCCTCTTAGATAGTCTTAAACAAGGTCACTTTGTCTCAAAATTCTATTCCAAGCTGCAACACTTGACTACAGGCAGACTGTCAGTCTTACGGAAATCATGGGAGACTCAGTTGAAAACAAAAATAGAGATACATGGGAGGAAATTTTACTAATACCTTTGAAAATATCCATATGCAACAGACTCAGAGAAATGCAATATAATATTCTACAAAATGTCTATATATCTTCATATATATATAGTAAGTATACAGCAGGGGCCTCTCCAAACTGTCAAAAATGTAAGTCTACTTTAGGAACAAGATGGCACTGTCTTTGGGAATGTGAAAACATTCAACTTTTCTGGCAAACTATGGGTGCTTTCACACCTGTCCCGTTTGGAGCAGTTGTTCCCAAACAGGGAGCGTTTCCCCCTAAAGATCGGATCGTTTGGTACATGTGAACACAGCAATCGGCTCGGATGCGGGACAAAACAAGCGAGCCGAGATCTCCTAGGAGAGGTGGTCTCGGCTCGCTTCCATTCCAGACCTGGAGTGGTTTGTTTTTTTTATTTGTAGTGAGAACATAATCCACACAGCAACCGACACAACTCCATTCATTGTGTATGTGCTACCGCGGCGCAAGGAGAAGAGTCGGCGCAGCCTCCACCACCTTCTCTCTTATTGGACGTGCCGGGATGTCATCACAGCGCGGCATGGTCAAATTAAAAAATGTTCAATTTGGGCAGGCAGGCTCGGTGCAAACGCCCCGCCAGGCTCCTCTTGAGTCCGCTCTTGCGTAGCACATACACAATGAATGGGAAAGCCGGCGGCCGTCTGCGCTTTGCACCCTTTCTGTGAAAGGGGTTATAACCATTGTTGTTCTTCCTGGGGTACGGAAGAGGAAACTACTTCCGCGTTCAGTTCTGACCAATGAGAGAACAGTTGGTTCGCGCATGGCATTTGTTAACACCTTTGAGATTTTAATATATATCGATATATTTTCAAACACGATATGGTACGAGACAATATCGTTTATATCGATTTAAAAAAAAAAAAAAAAAAAAGAAGTTTTTACATTTTTTTTTTTAATGATTTTGATATAGCTTATTTTGTAACAAATTGACTTGAATGTTTTATTTGAGATTTGCACAAATGTTTTGTTATTTGCACAACTGTCAACCTCAGTGGAAAAGTCTGCTGTTACTGTCTACATTGTATTAATTGCACAGTGTATTTTAATTTAATTGTTATGCAGGAAAGGGATATTTGTTTTATTTTATTCAAGAAGCATTTTTATTCTATATATGCAGGCATTTTATTTTTATTTCATTTGTTTTATACATTTTGATATTGTGCAGACCTCTGTTAATGAAGGAACCTGTGTGACATTTGGCACGAGGCTTTGTATTAAAACTGACTGTTTTTTTAAGGGTTTGCCTCAGAAAGAAATTAAGCTAACAGAGATGCTATGGTATAATGCTTTGGGGGAAACCCCAATTAAGGCACAGAAAAAATATCGAGATATATATCGAGTATCGCCATTCAGCTAGAAAATATCGAGATATGACTTTTGGTTCATATCGCCCAGCCCTACTTTGAACCGCTACAGACGGTTGCCTTGCGAGCACAAACGCCACCAACGAAATAACTGTATCGATTTAGCCCTTGAATCGGAACAAAACAAACGGGCCACATGTCTGAAAGCAGCCTATGTGAAGAGGTTAGTGTGATAATCGAACAACAACAAAACAAACAGCCAAACCCACTACTACTTGCGGTCCCCACCCCCGGTCATCCCGCTGCTGCTTCCACCTGCCTGCTGTGTGCTGCTGACGTCCCCGACTCCACCAGTCTGGCCCTCGGCAGGAGGGTCCCCCGTTATGAGCCTGGTCCTGCTCAAGGTTTCGTTTCTACCCCCCTTAAGATCCAGGTCCTGGTCCAGGTTTCTTCCCTCCTAAAGGGGAGTTTTTCTTGCCACTGTTTGGCTTAAGGCTTTTCTCCCTCTAGGGGAGTTTTTACCTGCCATTGTTTATGTAATAATTGCTCGGGGGTTTATGTTTATGTTTATGTTCATGTTCTGGATCTCTGGAAAGCGTCTAGAGACAACATCTGTTGTATTAGACGCTATATAAATAAAATCGAATTGAACTATGTCTACTGGGATGTATCCCTGAATCACTAAGACGGCGTAAAAACACTACAGTTTTTGCTTATGTTGGGCCGAAAGGCGATTATGACTAAGTGGGTGGGAGAAGAACCTCCTTCAACACATTTGTGGAAGTCGTTGATAGCAGACTATATTTCTCTGGAAAGACTGAGATTTGGAATTAGTTGTCAGAGGTTCCTTTTTACAGCAAAATTTGAAAAGTGTTGGATTCACAGAGGACCTTACGAATCATTGCTGTGTGTGTATTCTGGATCTGCTACATATTTCAAATTATTTGTATATATACTGCACTGGGCATGTGGGCTATAATTCTAAAAATGTATAATACAAAGAATAATACATTTTTTTTTACCAGTTTCAGCAGCAGCATAATGCATCCATGCACAAGCCTACAACAAAGCCACTTAGGTTTAATTAAATTTTCCCTTTATAAAAAAAAAGAATTCCGTTTGTTGGGCAGGTAGTTATTTTGCTACGATAGCGTTATGTCCAATACAATGCCATTCAAAGACTTGACTTGCAATAGTCTTTTCAGTATAAAATAATTATATTCATCCTCAGTAAAATGATTACAATATGTAACACTTCAACCAATTCTAACTAAACGTCACTTCACCCTCATGTTTTCTGTTTGTGAAGAAGGTCAGACAGAAATTAGCTCCTGTTGTTGGTGTAAACTTGAAGAAGAATGAAAGGATGTATTTGACAAAAGTAGGTATTTCCAATTTATTTTTGTTTCTTAAAGTATTGCATCAGAAAAGAATGTGAGACAAAAGTGTAAATTCTTCATTTCTTTTTTCTTCTTTTCTCACTGTGTTACCTTAATAACAGAAGAAGCACACAAAGAAATAACAAAACCATTTGATTCTGTTGATTATTACTTGTTTCGATGGATTCACTGAGGTATGTAAGACTAGAAGAAGAACTACCGACTTTGTCCCTTCATTTATAATCAAGTTACAGGTAAAAAGAGGCTTCGTTTCCAGTTTGTTTCGTTGGTAGTTGATGACATTCATACATGTCATGTCCCTCCTGGTGGTAGTATGAGATAATCCCATAAATTGTATGTGAAATGAGAGTTTTGGCAGATTAAAAGTAAATGCGATCTTCTCTAGCAGGTTTTTTTTCAAGTTGTTAGACACGTCTGATTTCCTTGATTTTTATGAATCTCTCTTCGGCAGCGACATTGTTGAAAAGGGGAAAATTACAGTGTACTCATCCCTAGAATATGATAACAAGCATGCAGCAAAATGAAGCTGGTTTCAGCCTTGAGAGTTTGACATCTCTAAGGAATCTCATTGTTGCCTCGTGCACAGAATGGATAGCACTTTTATGATACGTCTCAGCAAAATCTTCCTGACACGCCTCCATGTACTTTGAAATGCTTTGATGAATGATGTGGCAGCACACGGGAACACCTTTAGTGAAGGGAAAGCTTCTTCAACGGGAACTAAAGTTTGCCTTTGCTTAGTTTGATTGGAAAAGACAAAGAGTAAACTTTGTGTTACACTGTGTAACACTTTTACTGGTCAAGTGTAACCTGTACTCACTGTGGCTGTGGCCCGTTGAACTACTGTATTTTAAGGTTTGTCTTATTTTGCGTTTCTTTGTTTTTCCAAGTCCTCCAACCCACATGACCACTGACTTTCACACCATTCAAATCATTTTTAATGTCACATTATGTTACCTGTACATTGTACAATACGTGAAAAGCTTGGGTGCAAGTTTCTCAAGGAACAGTATTAAACAATATTTAACAAATTTACATATGTACATGTACACAGAATAGGATTAAAATGGATCAATGAATGGATAAAAACAGAAACATAAAAAAACTGCAAATTATAAACTACAGATAAATATACTATATAGTAATAATGAATGTTGTGCAAAATTGACATTGTGTGCAATGTGGGAGGAGGCTTATTGTTTACCTGATAATAGTAGCTTAAACAGTTTATGGCTCAGCTTCCCTCAGACACTGTGTCGTCCCTAACCCTCACAATGAGTGCGTTTACATGGGAAGTTTAATTCCTCTTTAATTCAGAATTAAAATGAAATCCAATTTGAAATGATTAAAAATTACCATGTAAACACCTAATTCCGAATTAAAATGGCCATTCCGAATGAAACTTAATTCTGAAGTAAGTGGCTGGTTCATTCCATTTTAAATCCGAATATAATAATTCCGCGATCATGTTTACACTCATTCCGCTTTAAATTAATTCCGGTCTTTCTTTCTGCTCGTTCCCTCACCCGTCTGTCTCCATGACGCTTATATTCCACGCTGGGCTTGTTTTCCAAACAAAGTTTCAAGATGGCAGCACGCAGTAAACGCTTGGTCAAGAGCAGAGACCATTTATTTAATAAATAGGTTGGAGGACCTGGAAATAATTAAAAGAACAGATGGAAACAGGAAACATCAAAATTGTGAGCTTTTCAAAGTTTTTCAGACCTTAAGCGGAATTGGATAAAGCTGATCAAACATGTTTTCCATGGAAACCTCAATTCGGAATTACTATTTCCATGTAAACTCGAAGGAAAATAGTTTAATTCTGAATTATTTAATTCGGAATAATCAATTCCGAATTAAAAAAGGTAATGTAACCATGGCCACTGACGTTAGAAACTGTTAGTGACCATACAGTCATAAGTGTAAGGCTGTGGTTCCTAAAGTGGAGGAATTGCGGGGGGGTAGGGGCTTCACCCACACATTTCTTGATAAAACTGCAGACTGAGTCCACATATTCTTCGATATTTTCAGCAGCTGTGCAAATGTCCCAATCCAATACTCCGTCCTGAGTGTTTGAGCTTCTAGTTTCAGCTTCCGTCAATTTGCTTCCGTGAGCAGGAGCAGAATGGAGGATGGTAATGTGATTGGCCAAATGGAGCATAGGGAAGGGCTTTGTACGGATCACAGAAGGAAGTGTAACAGTGGTTGAGCAGCCGGTCTCCCTGAGTGTTGAACAGAAAAAAAAAGAATTCCTCACACTGGGGCTGATACAATTCTAAGTCATGCTACCTCTAGGTGCACAGTTTGTGGGGCAATGGAAACAAACATAATTAAAGCTGCAAGCAGCGATGACCGGGCCCTTGCACCCTTGTGCACGTTCAGGAGTGCTACAGTAGAAGCGTCTTCAGGCCTGGACAAATTAACGGATGACACAAGCCACGACTCTCTATATCAAACCATTCAAAAGTTATGGCAGAAAGTAGGAACTATCAGATAACGACCAATCAGATGAAGGGGCGGAGTTAATTTGCACCGATTATGTTCAAGGACTCAAAACCATGTCCGATGACACCACCCCTGAGTCTTTATGTCAAACCATTCAAAAGTTATTGCAGAAAATAAGAACTATCACATATCGACCAATCAGAAGAAGTGGCGGGGCTAATTCATGCCAATGAAGGTCAAGTACTCAAAACCGAGTCAGATGACACCACCCACGAATATCTATGTCAAACCATTCAAAAGTCATGTCAGAAAATAGGGACTATCAAATATTGACCAATCAGAAGAAGGGGCGGGGTTAATTCAGGCCAATAAAGGTCAAGGACTCAATACTGAGTCCAATGACACCATCCACATGTCTTTATCACAACCTGTTCAAAAGTTATGGCAAAGAATAGGGACTATAAAATATCGACCAATCAGAAGAAGGGGCGGGGCTAATTTGCACCAATTAAAGTGAAGGAGTCAAAACCGAGTCCGAAAACACCACCCACAACTCTTTATGTCAAACCAGTCAAAAGTTATGGCAGAAAGTAGGAACTACAAATATGGACCAATCAGAAGAAGGGGCGGGGCTAATTCAGGCCAATGAATGTCAAGTACTCAATACCGAGTCAGATGACACCACCCACGAATCAGATGAGGGGGGGGCGCGCTTTATGGCGACTATTGACGCCACGGTAACGCTTTTGAAAAAGAAAAGTAATGCCCATCGTCGCAGGATGGAGATGCACATTTTGATGTATAACACACCTGGGTGCACGTAACGGTTCATGCCGTAATAATGGCTGAAGAAATGGCATAAATTGCGCCAAAATTACACGATTAGTTCAAAATGGCCGACTTCCTGTTTGGGTTCGGCCATGGCGCCAAGAGACTTTTCTTTAAGTTGCGACATGATACAGGTGTGTACCGATTTTCGTGCATCTACGTCAAACCGTGTTGTGGGGCTTGAGGCACAAAGTTTTCTAGGGGGCGCTGTTGAGCCATTAGGCTCAAAACCAGTCAATAATGCAAATTTTTCGCAAGGAATGGCTTGCGTACAAAATTTGGTAACTTTTGGGGCACGTTTAGGGGGGCAAAAAGGCCCTCATTTCGTCGGAAGAAAAACGAGAAAAAAAAAATTCCTACAGCTGCAATAGGCCCTTCGCACTGTCAGTGCTCGGGCCCTAATAATGACTGCTGTACATTCACTTATGGCGCTTTTCCACTAGTGCCTACTCAGTCCGACTCGCCTTGGTTTTGCGCTTTCCCACAAGGGGTCTAACGAGTCGAGTAGATGCTTTTCTGTAACTATTCTGCCGAGGCTCTAAGCGGCTGAGTCGGCTGTATCTGACGTCATCACACTACAGACCACCGATTGGTCGGGGGGTTGGAGTCAGACGTCTGAGTCAGGAGGTGGAAATCAACGAAAGCGACTGACGGCTTTTTGTTCATTTTATTCAACAGGCAATGGTGGCAAAAGTCTGTTTCATGATCCAACTCTGAGGTGCAGATGTTCATAAACCTGGTGCTGAGGAGAGAATTAAAAAGGGATCTAGACGGAGATAAGGAACGACCAGATCCACCAGGAGCTCTGTCACTTCATAGCTGCTCACGGCCCCAGCTGACTTTTCAGCAGCGCCGAGACAAACAAACAAAAAAAAATTGTTGCCGCTTGAAGTTTCTCTCACTCTCATTTTTTAACTTGATATTGAACACAAGCCCCAGACCCAGCAGCACATCTATCATCTCCTCCAGGTTCTACATCTTTAGAGGCGTTGTCTTCTCCGTTTAGATCACACAATCAAATACGTCACAGCAGCTTCACTCTAACCCGCCTACTTCTCATCAGGGTATTGAAAAGAAACGAGGGTGAGGCGAGTCGAGTCGAGTCGGGCTGAGTAGGTACTAGAGGAAAAACGCCATTAGTAACCAGAATCTAAGGGTAATTCTAAGGATCAGATATTCCAGGTCCAGTGTGCGTACACTTTCGCCTGATCACACCAGGAGCTGTTGATCATGAAACATACACTGCCTACTTTGCTTTTTCCCTGTCAGCTGCTGCAACCTGTCCGCACAGTGCATGCAGAATCCTAAGAGTTTAGTGGCAGGATCAGGTGTCTTATCTTGACAGCCAGGTTTCTGTAACGCTTGGTTCAAACAGCTTGATCTCCAGATTCTGCTTGCTAGCTAGTAGTAAGCTGGGGAACTGTGGTCTTTAAGTGCACCATCTAAGGCAAACCAGGATGCTGGATCTTTAGCCTTTATCTCATCATTTGCAGGTTCTAGGGGTCCAGAACAAAGGCACCCTAACCCAAATAAAAGGTGGTGTTCCAAATGGTGGATCCATGTGCCAAAGAATAAACCCTGGGAAGTGGTGAATGCTTCCAAATATCATATCCAGCAAAGTTTAAGTTGAACAGAATCAAACATAAAACATTACTGACAAAAAAAAAAGAAGAAAAGTATACTTAAACACGAGAAAGCGCTGTTGCTTGAGGGAACTCATGATGATGCCATCTTAAGTGCCATTTTGGGGCACAGCTTTTCAGATACACCATGACTGGGATGTCATTTGCAATATCAAATGTAAACTACCAAATAATGTTTCATATTTATCCATTGCTGATACTTTGTCATAGTTACACACCTCTGGGTCCCACTTAGTGAATGAACTTAGTTTGTTTGTCTTGCTTGCAGCAAGGTTCACAATTATCCCCGAAATGACTGTTGCTCTGCTCCGCTAAAGATATGTCGTTTGGCTGTTGATGATCAGCATCCATTTATAGACAATAATTTGAGCTGTCAGAAGGCCAAACATAAAAATGGCAAAGATAACCTGATCCATTTTCAAAACACTACAAACATTCTTAGGCAGGCTACAAATAAACAAGTAATTTGAGATTTAAACCACTGATGAAGAGAGGCTCATTTTTGAGGTTGGAAACCATCATGATTTATTTTATACCACTCATAATTTGTAGAAGGATAATAAGAGAAAGGAAAAGAAATGTTGAAAATAGCCACAGTTTTTGGACTAGAAGGTGAGATTTAAATCATAATCCAGTTGTTTTGCTTAATTGATGGATGGATCAAGCTAAACATGCAGACTACAGGGTGCTGTTGAGATTCTCATGTTATATCACACATCCAACAGAACTAGAAGCAATCAGAAATACTTCCAAAATGGTAATGATGTGAACTAAGGTTGCACTGAGGTGGGTGCAAAAATGCACCATGGCAAGAATGCAACATTTGAAGACAACTAAGGCCGCGTTCAGACTGCAGGCAAATATCCGATTTTTAGCCCATCCAGATTGAAACTGGATGACTCTTTTGAAGTCTGAACAGTCCCAAACCGCATGATATCCGATTTTTGCAAACCAGATGGAAACCACCTCCAGGAGGTAGTTTCATATCCGATCCATATCGCATTTGGGCAGATGCGTGTCAGTCTGAACAGCTCCAAACACTCAGATCGGATATGACTGTCCCAGACGCTCCAAACCACCCGCCCATTTCCAGTTGTGGAGCTACTCATCCTTTCACAGAGAGCATGTACAATCTCTGATGTCACGTCAAAAACTATTATTTGTAGTTTAAGTGTTGCAAATTCACATTACAAATCATGTTTTAATAGCAGAAAAAAAGACCGCATTTCCACGTACGGTGTGCGTCGCCGCGTACCCTACGCCGTAGGCTCTGCGTCGGTGTAACGCGGAACCATAAATCAGCCTTCAGTCGCGCTGAACCTGCAGCCCGTCAGCCCATCAGGAGGTTATGGAGCGGGGCTGCCAGTTGTTCATTGCTGGTTCGTTTTGTTAACTTTGAGCTTTGTTGGTTGGTTTGTTAGTTTGCTGATGGTTTTGTTCTGAACACTTTTCTCTGTTTCTCATTTTGCTGGGACGTCGGGTCCCTCCGCCGAGACACAACTTTTGCGGTATGCGTTCATTGTTATGTCTAAAAATGATGCGCAGTGCCGACCCAATCAGGAACGGTACAGATATATTTTTTATATTATATTTTTTATATATATATATAAAAAAATAAAATTAGGCTATAAAAAAAATAAAGGGTCCCCATAACCTTTGATCGGGTGGGCAGGACGCACGTTTTGCCCCAAAACCAGCCTCAGCACACAGAGGTCCGACGGGAGGATTAGAGTGAGATGGGGCAGTCTAAAACGATTTAAAATATTGCACAGTGTATGCCCAGCTTTACAGGTATGGAACAGCATGTGAGCTGGCTCCATATTGTTATTGTTATTATTTTGATGTCGCAATTACATGACTTCACACAATACATGCGCTGGGTGACGCCTCCGCTCCGACGTCGTTGCTACGGCAACCCATCAGATCAGTCAGTGATGTGGTCCAGTCTGAACAGAGCCAGATCCGATTTGGACACTTGCTAAAAACAGTGTGGACAGTCAGCCCTGAAAATCGGATATGAGAAGGAATCAGATATGAATCAGATTTGCCTGCAGTCTGAACGCGGCCTAAGGGTCTTTTTTAATGGAAGACAATTTTCTTGACTTTGTTTTCATTTAAAAAAAAACGTTCCTTTTCATTAGTGTTATAGAATATTTTGATTAATATGAATTGTATATTGAGGAATAATTAAAATCACCAATTAAAGCTGCAAACAGCAATGAACGGGCCCTCACGCGTGCAATTTTCACCAATAAAGGTCAAGGACTCAAAACCAAGTCCGATGACACCACCCACGACTTTTTATGTGAACCCATTCAAAGGTTATGGCAAAAAATAGGAACTATCAAATATCGACCAATCAGATGAAGGGGTGGGGTTAATTTTCACCAATTATGTTCAAGGACTCAAAACCGAGGCCGATGACACCACCCACGACTCTTTTTCCCCAGGCCTGGCTTGCATGCAAAATTTGGTGACTTTTGGGGCACGTTTAGGGGGAAGAAAAGGCCCTCCTTTCGTCAGAAAAATAAAAACGAGAAAAAATAAATAAAAAATGCCTACAGATACAATAGGTCAGTGCTTGGGCCCTAATTATGATAATCCAGGTAGCAATACCATGGATTACCAAAAAAAAAAAAGTCATCCCTGAGATCCTCAACAATATGTGACATGACAAGGTGGTGCACAGCAATAATGCTGTATGAGGGAAAGTTTGTTCTCAAAGTCAGACATGTTAAACAGAAGAGAAAAAGTGCCAACACAATCAGTCTGAGATGACAGGAATAGGCCCCCCGAGTGTAGGCCGTCAACTTTTTGTTTACAGATGTTTTGATTAAAATTCATGAAAACAAATAAGATAACAAGGAGTTGCCTTTGAAAGGTGTCAGCAGCAAAGTCCTTTCTCTCACAGCTCCAATATCTAATGTGTGTGTCTATGTGTGTGTGCAGCCAGATTGAAGAGCATTCTCCAGTTCAGTGGTATTTTAGATGTACAGTATGTCAGACAAAGTATGAATGCGAGTGTGTGTGCTAGGATGAATGTGCCAAGTAGAAACTAACCTTCACTTCCACTAGGGCTGGGTATTGTTAAGTAACCTCACGATTCGATTCGATTTCAATTCTTTAGGTTTCGATTCGATTCGATATTGATTTAAATGCTTCGATATCGATTCAGTAAGACGTAGAAATACACAAATACGTGTTGGCAATTTTTCATTATTTTTATTTTCATGCATATAACACGTGGCATGTTACTTCACATAGAAATGAACTGGGCAATTAAACTTAGCAGCACCATAATGGCTCACTTTGTACTGTAGTACAAAAGTTAAAGTAAAAAACACAAAACACATGACAGTTCTGTGTCAACATGATGGCGTATCGTGGTTCAAGTGTGTGTACCATCTTCTTAAAACCTTGATTTTCCACAACACTGTACGGTCGAAGGTCCTTACAAATGAAGACGGCCACGGACTCCGTTATCTTCTGTGAACGACAGATCTTGGCGGTAGTTTTGCAGACAAAGGCTTTGTCACGTTGCATCTGCTTTGGGTCCACAGTTTTAGCCGGTTGTTGCAGGGCGTCTGCATGGTGGTTCCGCAGGTTTGTCGTGTTGCTGTTGTATTTTAGTTCTGCCTGGTACAACATACACACCTCCCTACTTTTGTCCGTTTCTCGTGTTCCTTCTTTAAATGGAATTCAAAATGAGTCCAAAAGGCCCTCCTTTCATCGGAAGAAGGAAAAAAACGAGAAAAAATCCTTCAGATACAATAGGGCCTTCGCACTGTCAGTGCTCAGGCCCTAAATATTCACATACATACAATAAGTTAACGTTAGAAATAAAGTCACTCCGTAAATACTAACAATTTTATCTTACTCCAGCATAATTCTGGTGGACATAAAATATCTGATATTGGTTAGAAAGACTGAATCCCCCCTGCTGACAGTAAACAGCTGTCCTGAGCTCTCATGAGAGGTGGTTTTTATCAGCCGTCCTTCAGTAGTTTAGAGTTTGTATCTCATTTGGGAATGTGCAGATCCTTTTGAGTAGATGGATGAAAGACACTGTTAACAGTCTCTCTCTTACAGAGTCGGGAGTAAAATGTTCTCTGGCTTATATAGGACAGTTTTTAGTTACCTGAGAAACTATAAGTGTATTTGAATTTAAATCAGACTGTTAAGACACTAAGATGGGATATTTTACACTGTACTGACAAATGCTCAGCTTGTTATTTCATGTAAAATGATTTGTGAGGAAATAACATACAAGCTAAAGCTTCCAAGTCAAAACAATCACAAAAATCTGATCCATTAACCCACTAGCGGAGCAGGCGGGGGGGGCAGAGGGGGCCGGCCGCGTGGGGGCCCACGCCCCGGGCCCACTGCTGCGTGGGGGCCCCACGCTGAAGGAGGGAAATAAAAGGTATGCTGAATAAAATAAGGAAAGTTGGACTACAGGACTGTCTCAGAAAATTAGAATATTGTGATAAAGTCAAAAGGCAAAAATGTTATACATTCTGGATTCATTACAAATCAACTGAAATGCTGTAAGCCATAATCAGCAATATTAAAATAATAAAAGGCTTGCAATATTTCAGTTGATTTGTAATGAATCCAGAATGTATGACATTCTTGCATTACAGAAAATAAATAATTTTATCACAATATTCTAATTTTCCGAGACAGTCCTGTATATTCACTTTCTATAAATCCTTTAATAACAGCTTAACAATTGTTAAATATTTCCCCAAATTACCTTGTACTTAACAACAACTGAACAACAATTCTTTTTTTTCTTTGTCTTTTTTTCTTTTTAAACAGATAATTGTAAACATATGTCAAATCCAGGGTCCCCATGAACCCAAAATAGGAATGAGTGGGTTTAAATAGTGGATGAATGAATGGCTTTTTCATGCAAATAAGGTGGAAATAATTGCCCCAATATTTACAGCAGATAATGATGGTTTAAAATGAAAGAGCTTGTTAAAAAAAAAAAAATTGAAGGTGCAGAAGATGTGTATTGTTGCATCTGAGAAAACATCTGCACTCTGCCAAGTATTCAGGGCCAAAATAATTACCCTTAAACACCAACGAAGAAAGTTAAACTTCCTCCCTTCAGGACCTACTATAATGACTACATGATATGGCAATTAAAAGATGATTAAAGATTAGGAGTTTAGGTAATTACACCTTTAACTCAGCTAATAGAGCAATCAGTACATTTAAGATTATGTTCATTTTTTTCCTGCTACATTATTTCTTCTTCCAAGCAGCATGTCACATTATTATGAAAAATGAGTCAGAAAAAAGGAAATGTGTGTAATTAGAGGTAAAAATTCACGAAGTGACCCACAGTCCTTTGATCCTAGGGGTTTTTCTTTTTCTTTTCTTTTTTTCGGCAAATGCTCAAATGAAATACTACCTTCTTTATAAATACTCTCTCTCTCTCTCTCTCTCTCTCTCTCTCTCTCTCTCTCTCTCTCTCTCTCTCTCTCTCTCTCTTTTTCCCACTCACTTACTCACTCACTCACTCACACACACACACACACACACACACACACACACACACACACACACACACACACACACACACACACACACACACACACACACACACACACACACACACACACACACACACACACACTTTTGCTCACTCTCTCTCGCACTTCCACGCTCTACCCTGTTCTTTTTGATTCTTTTCTGTGGTTGTTTGGAGAAAGCTAAGGTTACGACCCCATGAGGCCATACATGAAGTGTGTCTAATAATAGGCCATTACATACTGGCATTTCTTTGGGGCACCTTTCCTCCTTTTGCCACTCCTTTAGCCAAACCATTAAATATAAAATTTTTCACCAGGCCTGGCTTGCGTGCAAAATTTGGTGACTTTTGGGGCACGTTTAGGGGGCAGGAGGCCCTCATTTTGTCGGAAGGAGGAAAAAAATAAATTCCTACAGATACAATAGGGCCTTCGCACTGTCAGTGCTCCGGCCCTAATTAGATGAGGACAAAAATTTCATTTTTTTTTCTTTGGTTTATTACAATTTGACCAGGTATGTGAACATTCACAATTTTTCTGACACTGGAAACGTATGCTGTGAGGTCTTAGCTATCCATTGAGACCAAAATTATATATATTGTCCTTATAATTGTGGAGATATTGTTGATTTAATTTGGATAGGCCTCTTCAGGTGAAATTCACCTCAAAAGTCCCTAGGGGTTAAGTCTGTTCTGTTGCAAAAAATCTAAACATTGTGAATAATTCACAGCAATTTTTTTTATTTTTTTTGCATTAAATTTCTTTATTCAAATTAGCACAGAAATTACAAAACTCACCCCCAGGCACCTGTCTGATGGTGAAAAGCGTACTCTCTGTAGCACTCTCTGTAGACTGATATATGTAAATAAAATGCACAAAGAGGATTCATTCATGTTCAAAAACATTTTTCATTCTATCTCTTTTGGTGTTTTTGTTTTTAACAAAGTATTAATAAAGGGTTCAAGTTATAGAACAGTTTTTTCTGTGGACCCCACAGTTGAGATAAAAACATTTCAAGGAATAGCAAAAGAATGACTTAAAATAAAACCAATTTTTAGTAAGAATATTTCATAATACATCCTTCCTGAACTGTTAAAAAGATTTTGAGATGATCTCACAACCACACACTTGAACCTACGAAGAAATACAAACATGTGCCTGGTTAGCATCATGATAACACACTCACGTTATTTATTTATTTATTTTTTTAACACACTCACATTACGTTGTTTAGCACTGTTTTTTCCCGCTAGCACACACATACACACAGCTCCACAGCGTAAAATACTGACTGTAACGCGGACACTTATTGAAATAAATATACTCACAGTACGCATGTGCATTACCGGCGAAAACAACAACCGGCAGAAAACGGAAAGCAGGGGTAACGTAATGCTTTCGGCCGTCGCCAGAGAGTTCAAACTGATGGACAGAGCTATCTCCTTCAACGCCAGAGCAGATATGCATTATGGGAAATGTAGTTCATCCAGGAAAACCGCTCGAAACATACACCGTTGTAATTTGAAGTAACGTAACGTATTTGTCATATTCAACAACTTCTAAAGTTACAATAACTTGGATTAGTAAACTATTTACAACAAATATTCACTCTGCACATAATACAAATGTATTCCCAGTTCAAAATAAAAAAAAACAACTATTTATTGAAATTCAATTAAAACAAAAGAAACACGTTAGACTTCCCAAAATCATGGCTGATGATGAAAAAACGGTGGTGGTGGTTTGAAGCTGGGGACACAAATTAAATCCACACGGGTGCCAAAACTTCCAGCATCAAGGTGAATTCAAGATGGCTGACTCGTGAAGGAGACCCGCCCATCAGCACATCACTACCGGTTCTTAAAAGGAACCCTGGCTATTAAGACTTGTAGTCCCTAATTAGCCACAATTGTTCTCTTATACTAAAATATGTTGTTAGAAACACATAAAATAATCTAATTGCTTTAAAAATCTACAATGTTTATCACATATTTTGACCTGCGGGAGGCGCCATGTTTTACCTGCGCAATGCATTCTGGGGGCGATGACGTAGAGCGGTGGCTCTGGGAAGATAAGCCGCGTTAGTTTAACTGGGACAGGTATCTAAAACATAGATGAGTAGCATCTCCCGGCCGTGGAGGCTGACGAGGGAGCCCATAAGACGTCTCGGTTCAGGCAAACTGGATCAAAGTTCTGTGATGCACGGGAGATCTGCAAAAATGATCAATGTCGTGCGCATCTTACCAGTGCATTAGGCTCCTGCGTAGCCTACGGCGTAGACGGCGTAGCCGGGGCTTTAGAGCCTGCAGCGCACCGCCACCCGCTCTCCGCCACCCACTCTCCGCTCTCGCCGCCGCCGCCGGGATGGAGACGCCGGTGGGCAATATGCACGTTTGGGTGGGCAAAGCCCACCCCGGCCCCCCCCTAAAACCGGCTTCGGTGCTGGGTCCACCGTTTGATGACTGACCAGAGGCTGAGGGGACTGGCCCGGGACTTTGACAAAACGGGAGGCGCAGACTTCGCGTCAAATAGGCAAGAACATCTTTATTTAATTTAATGACGCCAGATCTGGCTGGGGTTTTTATTGTAGCATGGGCTATCTGCTAGTTGAAACGTGTGGTCTGTTAGTCTATCTGAGTTTTATGGTGTTTTTATAGTTCATGCTGTATGGTGCGGTACTTTTTTTTTTATTTTTTTTTTTTACTTTTTTGTAGGTGCGCCGTCACCTTAATGTTTAGCTGTGTTTTCATCTGTTTCTGGGTGTCAAAACAGTGTACAGGGGTTAGCAGGGGCCACCGTCTGACGTCACTACCCAGAATGTAAACAACAATGGCAACCTACATGTTAAATTATATTTTCTAATTTTATAAAAACGAAGACATCAAAAAGTTTTTTTATATCACATTGTTATAATTGATACCAACATTTATCTTTTAAGACCTACATGTCTTAATAGCCAGGGTTCCTTTTAAATTTAAAAATTCTCAACTTTTTGAGCATTCCACTGTGGAACGCTCCACACAAATTAGCTATAAAATAGCTATAAAATATTGTTGCTTTCTATAGCTAATTATATATATAATTGTTGCTATATATATTCAATTAAAGTGGCATTAATCTCAAAAGAGCTCAACACTTTATAGTTTGGTCAACTGCATAATGACATTTGAGCGTGTTAGTTATGAGCTAGTCCAACTTCTAGGGATTACAATGTATGTAAAGGCCAGTGGAGTAAAATTGGTGGCCCACTTTTATGTAAATGTTACAGAACGTCAGGATGCAACTGTCTAATCTCTCTCTCTTTCTCTCTCTCTCTCTCTTTCTCTTTCTCTCTCTCTCTCTCTTGCATAGACACACACACCACTCACTCACTCACTCACTCACTCACTCACTCACTCACTCACTCACTCACTCACTCACTCACTCACTCACTCACTCACTCACTCACTCACTCACTCACTCACTCACTCACTCACTCACACACACACACTCACACAGCTTTATGAACAAAAGATCTCCAATGCTTGCAAGCTAAGATGAACAACTATACCCAGTACTCAAGTTGTAAAATAAAATCAGGGGGGATGGTGGATTTTATCATATGGGGACAGATCATTTGTGCTGATTACAAATAATATAATATATTACAAATAATAGCAGTGACCAAAACACCTGCAGAAATACTGCAGGAATGACATAGCAGCAGTTAAATGCAGCCTTCTGTAAGCTTTAAATATCCACTGGGCTTACATCAAATACATCAAAACACAACAATAAAAAACACTTTTCTGAACTTATCAATATGACTCTGTCCTTCACAGGATAAGTAACATGGATCACTGCAAAAACTCAAAATCTTAACAAGAATATTTGTCTTATTTCTAGTTAAAATGTCTCATTTTAGTAAAAAAAATCTCATTACACTTAAAACAAGACTCATCACTGGAGAAAACAACAAATTTCTCCTGTTTCAAGTAGATTTTCACTTGAAATAAGTAGAAAAATCTGCCAGTGGAACAAGATTTTTTTGCTTGTAATGAGAAGATAAATCTTGTCCCACTGGCAGATTCTCCTACTTATTTCAAGTGAAAATTTACTTGAAACAGGTGAAAATTGTCAAATAAGTTATTTTTCTGGTGTTATTTTTCTGGTGATGACTCTAAATGTTGAAATAGCAGTAAAACCACATTCATTGATGAAATGACATAAGGGATGGAAAGGGGGGATGGCAGTTTTACAGGGGGGATGATTTGGACCGTTTTTATTTTAGGGGGGATGATTTGGACCGTTTTTATTTCAGGGGGGGAAGCCATCCCCCCACATCCCCCCTCATCCCCCCTCAACTCCAGTACTGACTATACCAGCCAAAGTCAAAATCAGGCTTTAGCTGGATGTTTGTCGTTCACACACACAAGCGCACACTCACACAGTTACCTCATGTTCCACGGTAGGGGATTAGGTTTTGTTGGATTTAACCTTTTTAAAGCACCATGACACTGCTGCTAAAGGTTTTATGTCAGACTCTGGCCTGTAAAACTACTTGACAACACACAGACAACGAGACAAGGGCAAGGAAGTGTACTCACAAAGACACTAATTACCATATTAAATACAGTTTAGTACTCAAGTACATGCATTTACACATGTCAGGTTTGCTGCTATTAAAGAGGGTTTTAGAGAGTGTGGCAGATAACAGAGTAGAAGCTGATATAAAGCTCCATTTACTTTAAAAGCCAATATAGTTGAAGATAATGTTCAACATGCTTTCGCAATTTTTAAGGAGATTTTTCATGCTATTATGCTGCAGATTTGTGGGGAATTGGTAGGACAATTTATTGGTAAGCAGTAGGCCACTGAGTTTTGTTCTGTCAGAAGTCTGTTCTTCACGTTTTTGTTGTTGTGCAACAATAAACTGGCGGTTTATTGTTGTAAATATCATTGGATCGGCCTGCTGTGAACTATTTTGAGAACTCTGATCAAAACCTAGGGGCGCACTATCGGTCGATTGCAATCGGTTGCCAATCGTTCAGTGCATCTCTAACAGTTTTATTAATTAAGAGAAGCTTTATTATCATTGTACAGTATACAACAACATTTAGTTCGGCATCATCCTCCAGGGACAGCAGCTACATTCAAAAGTCCCAAACATCAAAAATAAAGCGCAATGAAATGAAATTATTTACATAAGGACTGGTATTGTGAATCCTGTAGCAGTCTCCAAACAGCCGTGGGGAAGAAGCCGTTCTTCAGCCAGTCGGTGCAGCTCTCACAACTCTGAATCTACCAGAGGGGAGGCTGGAGATTAGAGTGTCCTGGATGAGCTATACTTTTCTATTGACTACACAGTCAGCTGTGTAAACCAGGGCATGCCCAGAGTGAATAAAAGCAAAGGAAGCAGCAGAGACGAGTTAGAGTAAGTTTGAGATTGTACACGTCTCTGTACACATCTCAGCTGCTCTCCTTGCGC
Source organism: Cololabis saira (assembly GCF_033807715.1). NCBI lineage: Eukaryota > Metazoa > Chordata > Actinopteri > Beloniformes > Belonidae > Cololabis > Cololabis saira. The sequence continues at coordinate 50,513,738 of NC_084587.1, forward strand.
AAGTCAAAAAGATACTTAACTGTGTACTGTGTATCTTTTGTCTCCATAAAGTGCGGTGTTACGAATGTTAAGGGTTTGAACCTAACAGCGGGTCATCTCTGATCTTTTTGGCCCTTCGGAGGAGACGGTTGGAATGGATCTCCTCCAGGCGTGGGAGCGGGGAGCCAATGATCCACTGGGCAGTATTGATGACCCGCTGCAGTTGTTTCTTCTCAGATGCAGTGCAGCTGGCATACCACACCGTGCATCCATAGGTCAGGACACTCTCTTTGTGCAGCGGTAGAAGTTCTTGAGCAGAGGTGGAGAGAGTTTGTCCCTCCTCAACGTTCTCAGGAAGAAGAGACGCTGCTTGGCCTTTTTAATAATGTGGGTGGTGGTCACAGTCCAGCCCAGGTCCTCTGAGATGTACAGGCCGAGTAACTTGTCGCTGCACCAGGCAGCCAGTGTTTGGACCTCCTCCCTGTATGGTGCCTCACCATCATTGCTGATCAGTCCAACAATGGTTGTGTCATCAGCAAATTTGATGAGGGTGTTGGATCCGTGGGTGGCGACGCAGTCGTGGGTGTATATTGTGTACAGGACTGGACTGAGGACACAGCCCTGGGAAACACCAGTGTTGAGGGTGATGGTGGAGGATGTGGAGGTGCCCATCCTGACATGCTGGGGTCTGTTATGGCCCTTTTCCACTAGTACCTACTCAGTGCGCTTCTACTCGCCCCCGTCTTGCGCTTTTCCACTACGGGCCGAGGCAGGTGGAGCTGTGCCAAGCAGATACTTTTTCTGTAACGAGGCTGCCAAGGTTCTAAGCGTGCTGAGTTGGCCCTGGATCTGACGTCATCACAATACCGATTGGTCGGGGGGGCGGGGCCGTCAGACGTCTGAGTCAGGAAGCGGGAGTCAGTGCGAGAGCGACTCACAGCGATTTTATTATACAGCGCAAACATCTGTTTGGTGATCCAACTCTGAGGTGCAGATGTTCATAAACCTGGTGGCTGAGGAGAGAATTAAAAAAGGGATGTAGACGGGCGATAAGGAACGATCAGATCCACAGGAGCTCTGTTTTACTCTCAGCCGCTCGCGGCTCCAGCTGATTTTTCATCTGCGCCGACACAAACAAAGGGGTTGCGCAATCGAGTACGTCACAGCAGCTTCACCCCAACCCGCCCACTTCTCACCTGGCTGTGGAAAAACAAACGAGGACAAAGTGGGTGGACAGCGCCATTAGTCAGGAAGTCTTTGATCCACAGACATAGGGAGGTTCCAAGCTGCAGTGTCTGCAGTTTGTTGACCAGTCGGCAGGGACTGATGGAATTGAATGCCGAGCAGAAGTCAACAAACAGAATCCCGATGTATGTCCTGGGGCTCTTAATATGGCTGAGAGCAGAGTGGAAGGCGATGGAGATGGCGTTGGCACGGCGTGGCCTGCGGCGTGGGGTGCGCGACGCGGCGCAACCTGCGGCGTAGGCGTCAATTTGTTGCAGAACCATAATCCAGCCTTAGCATTGAAAACAGTATATTTCAGAACCTTGTTGATATAATGCCAGTTGAGGAGGCTGTGAAAGGATTAACAACGCTCCTGCTTTAAGTGAGGGGTTCTAACCTGCAAGCTTTCATAGTAAAGATCTAAAGATTGTTGTGGCAAAGAGGATGCAGAAGAACATGTCAAAGATAATTAACCCTTGTACTGTCTTTGGGTGAAAATGACCTAATTCTCCTGTTCCTTCTTTCCTCCTGCTCTCTCCTTCCTTCCTTCCTTCCTTCCTTCCTTCCTTCCTTCCTTCCTTCCTTCCTTCCTTCCTTCCTTCCTTCCTTCCTTCCTTCCTTCCTTCCTTCCTTCCTTCCTTCCTTCCTTCCTTCCTTCCTTCCTTCTTTTCTCCATTCCTTCTTTCTTTCCTTCCTTCTTTTTTCCATTCCCTCCTTCTTTCCTCCCTTCCTTCCTTCTTTCCTCCCTTCCCTCCTCCCTTTCTTCCTTCTTTTCTCCATTCCTTCTTTCCTTCTTTTCTCCCTTCCTTCCTTCTTTCCTTCCTTCATTATTTTCTTCCTTCTTTCCTCCCTTCTTTCCTTCATTCCATATTTTCTCCCTTCCTTCCTTGTTTTCTTCCTTCCTTCTTTCCTCCCTTCTTCCCTTCCTCGACCCGAAGACAGCACAAGGGTTAAAACATATCAAGCAAAAATTAGTCTTGGTGGATAGAGAGCAACGATATCAAAATAATTCTTAAGACATACTGTCAATATCAAATAACATATTTAAACTACCTTATTGCTTAATTTAAATGCTCAAAAAGGCTTTTTGGAAAAGTGGATTTTTTTATATCAGACATGTTTAGCTTTTAATTTACTCAGACCTTTGCAAAATTGTTCAAAATACTTTATAAACACCTTAAATTGAAAATAAGAATAAGAATAAATAGTCGTTGCTAATGTCAGACAAGGCAAAAGCAATAAACATGTCTCATGACTTTCAGTTCTGAATAATTAAAACAATATTTTCAACAAATATGACAATAAAACTCTTTAGGGTTATTTTCTCGTGGTTGAGTATCAGATACTAAGAATTATTTCCACCTATCTAAGCTCTGATCAATACTCTCTAATCAATATTTTAGAGCATTTTTATCAGAGCTGATTTTTTTTCATGTATCAAATAGTTTGTATATTGTAGTCACTGCCCTCCCCTGGTCTATTATGTACGCTCTTTGAGCTGCATACTTGACATGTAACAGCTGGTGAACATGTATACATACACGTTTACATGGGAAGTTTAATTCCTCTTTAAAATTAAATCCGATTTAAAATGAGTAAAAATTACCATGTAAACACCTAATTCCGAATGAAAATGGCCATTCCAAATTAAACTTAATTATTCCGAAGTAAGTGACTGGTTTATTCCGATTTTAAATCCGAATAGAATAATTCCGCGATCATGTTTACACTCATTCCTCTTTAAATTAATTCCGGTCTTAATGCGCTGCTCGTTCCCTCCCCCGTCTGTCTCCATGACACTTATATTCCACGCTGGGCTTGTTTTCCAAACAAAGTTTCAAGATGGCAGCACGCAGTAAACGCTGGTCAAGAGCTATTTGCCAAAGCACGGCCTTCTATCTCTTTCCTCCTCAGCAAACCAAAGAAAATCCTCGACATGATGTTGTCGTGCTGCTGCTTCAAAAATAAAATCAAAACAAAGCCAAAAAGGATGCTAATAATGTGGTCCTACATGTTGTTGCTAATCAAATAAGTTTGTTTTCTTAGGATAGACGTAACTACATAAAGACGTCCTCCCCCCCTATCCAATCAGAACCTTCCCAACCCCCAGACCTCTAGAGGAATTGGAGAAAGCCGATCAAACATGTTTTCTATGTAAACCTCAATTCAGAATTACTATTTTCATGTTAACTCGAAGGAAAATAGTTTAATTCGGAATAATTAATTCAGAATAATTAATTCCGAATTAAAAAACATCATGTAACCGTGGCCAATGTCTTAATGTAGACACGTTAGATGAGTTTTTCTTCAGGCTTCAGGTGTAGCTCCTAAAAGCTCCTTCCACTTTCTTTTTTCCCATGTATGTGTATGTGTAAAAGTTGCTAACTGATGCACATGTTTTTGTTTTTGATTGCCACACTCACATCAACTCTTAAAGGTATGTGTGTTTTGACCACCCGGGAAATGTAACTTAACAGATTCTGAAGAGCGCTGATCCCCAGCTAAAGCATTAATGTGCAGATTTAATTAAGGCAACAGTAAAGGAAGCTATTAAAAGTAAACTGTTAGAAATGAAGCAGTCAATCTAAGAGCATCTAAATAGAATTTTTGCTGAAGTGTCCAGCATTCAACTCATCAAATCTCATCTTCTCTCACTACCCCTAACCCCCTGGGTTCAATTTAGATGCAACTGTGTGTGCAAGCTTCTTTATCGCAGTGCAACATAAACATGTACACTGTTATATTAACAAGAATACAAAACTCAATTAGGAAAGCACTTTCACTATCCAATTAAAAGTCTTTGGACAATTCCTGTTCCTCATCCATCCGTTCTTCCTATACTTATAATGAAATAACACTCACATTCTCTTTCTTCTTCCCTACCTTGTCTTCATAATGAAAGCACTTTAAAAAAAAGACACAAGGGATTTTAAATTAAGGTTTTAAACGGCTGCCCCATGCTTCAGTCCTTTCCCTTTTATTCTCAATTACTTCCTATTCTTACTCTTGGCACCAGAAAGGTTGACTGAACATGTTAATTCATGGATTGAAATGAAACAGCTGCTGTTTGAACAGGTTTCACAGACAAAGAGAAGTCATGTCTCATTCTAATATGACTCCTGATAAAAGACTAAATGAAACAAGTGTCCTTTTAGTAGTGTATTTCCATGTGTGGAAGATGTTGATAGCAGATACCTTGTTAATTTGCTCATTTGCTCATCAGTTTACACTGCCAGAGGAGACGAGACATTTTGCAGAGGTTGTCCCATGGCAACTCCTCTGTATGCTAAGATCAATTCTAGGTCTGATAATAACATGGGCACATAGGCCAGGTTGTGGGTGTAATTACCTGTTGTGTCGTCATGGCAACACAGGGAAGGCTCTTATTAAATTACTCCAGTGGGTCAGCATTTATAGAAAAGGTTGGAGAAGCAGGCTCTCCAGGCAGGTGAACAGTCGAGGACAGGGAAAACTTTGCAAACCTCCATCATGCAACATAAATTCTTGAACTCATTAAATTTAGATGGCAGACATGGTTATGAGCCATATAAAAAAAACATGTGTTTTATGATATAGTCAAAAGAAAAATGGGCTTTAATGATTCACAAAATTAAAAAATCAGTACATAATTCGGTTTTTGGGCAGATGCTGATGAAAAGGGGAAACGAAACAAATATAATAAAATGTAAACCTGTTCCAAATAAAAGAAACCCGCTATGACCTGAGGGGGAAACTCATGTTTGAGATGACGACAGCAAGAACTAATATTAAAAAGAGATGTACATCAATTAAGGCTAGAGAAATATGGAATAGTTGTGATAACAACCTAAAAATGTGCAGTTCTATCTTCAAGTTTAAGGAAATGTTTAAAGAAAATATTGTAGATAAATATAAAACACTATAATTATAAAGTATATTATCAAAAAAATTCTAGAATGTGTCAATTTTATATTTTATCTTATTTATTTTTGTCTTCTTTATGTATTGTTTGTTTCCACGGAGTAATGCTAATGTCTCATATTTAATCTGATCATAAGATAAAAAGGGTAGACACTATAAGCTACGGCTTCAGCCTACACCTTTACAGCTAAAGAAATGTCTATTTTACCTTTTCATCTTGTTTTGTAAAAAAGTGTGTACAAGCCGAAATAAAGATTCATTCATTCATTCATTCATTCATAAACTCAGGTACATTATTGTCATTTATTTGGAATGTTCCTAGTTTGAAAGTTGACTTTTTGGCAATATTTCTATCTATAATCCAATTCCATTGGTCTGCACAGCCCTTCAGGGACAGTTTCTTGAGTTTTAATTAACTCAGAGTTAACAAACCCTGCGATGTAAAACTCAGGTGTTTCAGTTTGAATATAAGTTAAATGTTCAAAGCCTTTATTATGATTGCACAGTTACAACAAAATTGTAGGTGCCATTCTGAAGGTGCATTATTATATAAAAAATGAAATCAAATAGAATAGAAAAATCAAATAGAATAGAATAAGAGGAGAAAACAACTATAAGAGTTGGTTTAGTCAACTCTGGATATGCTCGCTGAATTATAAAAAAGCCATCATCAATGGAGCACTAATACCATAATTTACCAAAATACAAGTTACATGGAAAAGATGGTCCTACTTATAGTCGTATATACTGTATAAGTACACGCGGAACAAATTGTTGTACCCATCCATTAAAGCAAGTAAAAGCCATACTGGTCACTGATATAAATTGAAAGAGACGAGATTAATAATGTATAGTGATTTTTTTTTAATAGATCGGACATTTCTTTTGAATTTTGGTTCAAATAAATCATTAAAAAGCAACAAACAAACAATCAAAAAATTTATAAAACTAGCCTGCCTCTGCAAAAATGATGAGTTCCTCAACTTCATATTTTGTTACACAACCTTTTGAGGCAATTTCTGTAATATTTAATGATAATTTTCCACTGGTAAAATGGTATTTTGTCTCACTGATGAGCTGACAGCTTGCCAAAAAAGGAACATTTTGTCTCATCTGTCCAAAAGACTTTCTTCCACAAGCATTCTGTATGCCTTTTGACAAACTCAGGTCTGGATTTTTTTATGATTTGGTTTAAACAGTGGAATCCCCGTCACCCGCCTTCCATTAAGTCCACTTTGGCTCAAATCGGATTGATTGTGAGATCAGACACAGATGTAACACTTGGACTTCAACTTGAATTGGGGGCGCTTTTTGGCGTCTATCGTCGCCACGGTACCGCTTTTGACTGAGAAGAGTAATGCGCATCGTCGCAGGATAGAGACGCACATTTTGATGTATAACACACCTCGGTGCACGTTATGGTTCGGGCCGCATTAATGGCCGAAGAAATGGCATAAATTGCGCCAAAATTACAGGATTACCGACGGGGACTTAACAAGTCCAAGTTCGTCCGACATTTGAAGCCGCACAAGGAACGCTAAGTAACTTTGGTATTGATGTGTAGTCAGCACACTGAAACATGCCACAGATGTTTTAACAAAAAAGCATGTGATCTGCAAAAGCTACCACAGTGAAAAAAATTAACTTACCGTATTTTCGCGACCATTCGGCGCGCCGTGTGGAAAGGCGCACACCGCCTTACAACACACACACACACGCGCGCGCGCACAACACACACAAATAGAGCGAAAAAAAAAAAATAAAATAAAGCGGGAGCAAAACTTAGTTTGATTGTACTTTATTTAAGGTATTACATTAATCAAACCCATCGAAATCTTCATCCTCCGTTTCTGCATTCATCCGAGCCTGATGAGGCCGGGAGAACTGCTGCGACGGGCAGAGCCTGCAGCTCTGGCTGTGCTGAGCAGCCGAGTCACTTTCCGTGCCGTGCAGCCCCTCGGAAATGATGCCGGCTTTTGCAAAAGCCCGAACAACAGTCCAACCCAGCAGACACGTCAGCCCACGCATCTACATTCCTTCAACAGTAAACAACGGAGCCCGATGACCGGCCGAGCGGCAGCCGACACGTCCCCGGCCGTCGGCTGCTGCTCGGTCGGCGGTTCCTCCTGCCTTTGGGCGAAGCTCCACGGCACAGCTCCCCCGGGAGCCGCGTCTCCTTCTCTGTAGCGAGTCCGAGTCTCCCCGTCCGCCCCAGGAGTCCCACCACGGAGCCGCCGCCGGGAAATCACTGGCAATTCACGTGCCCCCCTACCCCCTTTAACGTTCTCATGGTGGCCTCAATTACGTCCGCCTTATGGATCCGTGTTAAGTCGACGCAGCCCTACGCCATAGGCTCTGCGTCGGTGTAACGCGGAACCATAAATCAGCCTTTACCATAATACAATGGGCGCATTGCGTCATTGGGCGCGCGGCACATTTAAAAAAAAAAATAAGACGTTTATATGCGCCTAATGGTCGCAAAAATACGGTAATAGTTATGTCATTCACTCTGTTGAAAACAATTTCCCCAAGACTGTTGTTTCTGGTGTTTAAATACTGATCAACAGACTCAAAATTACAGAACTGGTTTTGCAGTATTTTTTTTGTGTTTTTACTAAAGAATCAGAAATGTATGGCCAGCGATGTCTGTGCTAACAGTAGTTTACAATCCTGTCCAGATACATAAATATTAGGTTGATTTGTGATTCTTAAGGAATTATGTTCTCAACTTGTCACGGTTCAGACAGACGACCAGAGGACCACAATTGCGTCACACAAGAAGGTTTATTAATCCTTCAGGGGAAAGGGAAGTTGGGAGGGAATGAGGGCTTCAGGGGGTCCAGGGGGTTCAGGGGGTCCAGGGGGTTCAGGGGGTCCAGGGGGTCCAGGAGGTCTGTGTGTGTGTGTGTTAGGGCTGAACGATATGGAGAAAATTTCATATCTCGATATTCATGCCAGATATCTCGATATCGATACGATACGATATGACTTCGGTTCGGTGAAAACCAAGCATTTTTCAGAAAAATAAAAACATCAGAAATCAAAAGAGTGCAGTTTTATTGATTAGAACTCACTGCCAGTCATCAACATTAACATAAAGTCACTCAATAATAAATAATAATCAAAATATTTTACTGTAGCTCCGCTTTAACGATAAATAACCAATGCAGTTAGAGTTAGAGTTCAGTACATGTTATTGATTGGACGCTGCAGCTGAACGGACTGTCACAACAATCACTGCAGTTTCATGACGGAGTGAAGACACATTACAGATTAAACTCATGTTTCACTCCCAGGTTTCATATTTGATTTATTTTCTGTTTCAACAATTAAATATCTAAAAATGTTAACTTTCAATCTGATCAACAAAAGAACCAGAAACAACTTTCTTAATTTATTACTGCGCATGTGCAATCCCCCCCATTTGTCCAATCCTTGTTTTTCAGTATCCTCCAACGAATAGGAAATAGACAAAAGAGTTTTCCACTCGCTGTTTTAATTCCCAATTTCGATTTTCAAACACATCAATTAATTTTTTATTATCAAAACAAAAGATGGGGAACGGATTATTTTGGTTTATTTCTCTATTTTTATAAACAGATGGACACGTCGCAATTTTCACCAAGCACGCCTTGCACAACACCTCGCTCTGGTCATCGACATCATCCTTTCTAAATCCAAAATACCTCCAAATAATGGAGGATGATTTATGTTTTGGCACAAAATTAGATTCTGCACTGCCACCCGCCGCATTATCCTCCGGACTCGTCTCTTTTCTTCCGTTTGGATTTCTCCGCTCTTCTCCGCTCTCCCGTGTGTGTGGCTGTGTGCGTCCCAGTCGACGTCTCCCTCCCTCCCTCCTATGTTTGTCATTGGTTGGCTTCAGCTGTCGATCAACAGCAAGCATGAAATAAGCTTTGTGGTTGGCTGGCCGTAGTGGTGCGTTCAAGAGCAATCTTAAAAGTAATGTTTATGGAGACTGCTCGCGCTGTACAAGCAGGGCGAGCGGAAATATATCGTTTATATCGTTGCTTTTCCGTTATTAATGTCTTGAATGTTCATATCTCGATATAGATACGATAACGGTATATCGTTCAGCCCTAGTGTGTGTTCCCCCGGCAGCGATCACGGGAGCTGGAGGATCCGGGCAGTCCTGGGGGAAACACACACACACAACAGAACAGGTGAAAACGGAGCAGTAGTGCAGTCAAGGGCAAAGCAGAAAACGTAGTCGGGGGCAGAAGGCAGGTCGAAATTACCGGGGCAGGAGATCAGAGTTGGGGTGGAATCCAAGTCCGGGTCACAGATGGGAGTCAGAGAGACAAGCAGACAGGCAGGGTTCCGGTGCAGGTTTGCAGACGATCTGACAATGGCGAGCTGAAAGACAGGGCTTTAAATACTGGGAGAGGTTAAGTGGAGAATGCAGTGCAGCTGGCAGGTAAATCAGAGCAGATTAGGGACAGGTGGAGTGGAGTGACAGCGCTCATGACAGAACCCCCCCCTCAAGGGACGGCCCCAGAAGTCCCAAGAGCAACACCACACCGGGCGGGAGGAGGGGAGCCGGCGGAGGGCTAGAACTCCTCAGAGCGGTCCGAGAGAATGTCCTCATCCTCGGAGGGAGCTGGAGGGTTGAGGTCGGTAGACGGGGCAGGTTCCGAGGCCGGGTCAGGCACAGGACAGGGGGCAGAACGGCCAGGGACCCCCCTGGAGCGGTCCCTACGGAGCACTGGGTGCAGGACAGGGTCAGGCACAGGCACAGGACGGGAAGCCGGGCGGCTAGGACGATTAGGGACCCCACTGGGGCGCCCCCTCCGGATTGCAGGTTGGTCCGGATGCTGTTGGTGGAAGGCGGTGATGAGGGTCCGATCCACAATCCGACCAGCCGACACCCAGATCCTCTCCTCAGGACCGTAGCCCTCCCAGTCAACTAGGTACTGGAGACCCCTACCCCTCCGTCTGGATCGAAGCAGGCGGCGGACGGTGTATACCAGGCCACCATCGACGAGCCGTGGAGGAGGAGGGGGAGGCGCAGCAGGAACCAGAGGACTCTCACGAACGGGCTTAATCTTTGACACATGGAAGGTGGGGTGCACCCTCATGGAAGTAGGCAGCTGGAGCCGGACAGCAGTCGGGCTGATCACCCTTTCGATGGGAAACGGGCCGATGAACCGAGGCGCCAGCTTTCGTGACTCCACCCTGAGTGGCAGGTCCTTGGATGACAACCACCCCCTTTGGCCCACATGGTAGGTGGGAGCAGGAGTTCTCCGACGGTTGGCCCCGGTAGTGTAGCTGGCAACGGATTTGAGGAGTGTGGCCCGGGCTTGTGACCAGGTGCGACGACAGCGACGGGCAAAAGCAAGAGCAGATGGGCAAGTAACGTCCTCCTCCTGGCTGGCAAATAGAGGAGGCTGGTATCCATAGACACATTGGAAGGGGGACATACCGATGGCAGAGCAGGTCAGTGCATTGTGTGCGTACTCCACCCATGTCAATTGTTGAGACCAGGAGTGGGGGTTGCGGGATGTCATGCACCGCAGTGCCTTCTCGAGCTCCTGATTCGTCGGCTCTGACTGCCCATTGGATTGGGGATGGAAGCCGGAGGTCAGACTGACTGTGGCTCCCAGCAGGTGGCAGAAATCCTTCCAAAAGGCAGAGGAGAATTGTGGGCCACGGTCAGAAACTACATCCTTGGGTAGTCCGTGGATACGGAAGACGTGTTCCAGGACCACCTGGGCGGTCTCCTTGGCGGTCGGGAGTTTGGGGAGGGGAACGAAGTGTGCCATCTTGCTGAATCTGTCCACTATGGTGAGAATGACAGTCATGCCACCGGAAGGGGGCAGCCCCGTGACAAAGTCAAGGGAGATGTGAGACCAGGGACGTGTGGGCACAGGCAGAGGCTGCAGCAATCCGGCTGGGGGCTGGCAGGACGACTTGTGTTGGTTGCAGATAGGACAGGCTTGGACGAATTCCCGTACATCCTGTCTTAGAGAGGGCCACCAGAACCTCTGGACGAGCAGGTTGTAAGTGCGGGTGGAGCCAGGGTGACAAGCTAGGCGGGAGTCGTGTCCCCACTGAATGACCTGGGACCTCAGGTTTTCGGGGACAAAGAGGCGGCCCGCTGGACAAGTGCTGGGACCTGGCTGGTTACGGAGGGCTTCCAGCACCTGTTCTTCGACATCCCAGGTCAGAGGTGCTACGACGCAGGGACTGGGCAGAATTGACCCCGGATCCCCGGAGGGGGTGTCACCTTTCTGGAATTGGCGGGAGAGGGCGTCTGGCTTGGTGTTGCGTGATCCAGGCCGGTATGACAGAGTGAAGTTGAACCTTGTGAAGAACAGGGCCCAGCGGGACTGCCTGGGGTTCAACCGCTTGGCCGTGCGGATGTACTCCAAGTTCTTGTGATCAGTCCAAACGAGGAATGGAACGGTGGACCCCTCCAGCCAGTGACGCCATTCCTCCAGGGCAAGCTTTACAGCTAGCAGCTCTCGGTTCCCTATGTCGTAATTGCACTCAGAGGGGGACAACCGATGTGAGAAAAATGCACAGGGATGGAGCTTCTTATCCTCCGCAGCCCATTGAGAAATCACAGCACCGACTCCCACATCCAAGGCATCCACCTCCACAATGATTTGCCGGTCCTTATCAGGCATCTGGAGGATGGGAGCAGAGGTGAATCTTGACCTGAGGGTACTGAAGGCTTTGTCAGCTGCTGGGGTCCAGGTGAAGGGTTGCTTGGTGCTGGTTAAAGCAGTGAGAGGAGCGGCAACGGTACTGTAGTTCCGGATAAACTTTCTATAGAAGTTAGCAAACCCCAGGAACTGTTGCAGCTTCTTTCTGTTCTCCGGAACTGGCCATGAACTGACTGCTGACACCTTGCCTGGATCCATTTGGATACTCCCTTCTGCCACGATGTACCCCAGGAAGGCTATGGTCTGGACGTGAAACTCACATTTCTCCGCCTTGACGTAGAGGGAATTCTCCAGGAGACGACGAAGGACTTGCTGGACGTGGCGGGTGTGGTCAGACAGGTCTCTGGAGAAGATTAAGATGTCGTCCAGGTAAACGAAGACAAAGATGTTTAACATGTCCCGTAGCACATCGTTCACAAGAGCCTGGAACACAGCAGGAGCATTGGTGAGGCCAAAAGGCATAACCAGATACTCGTAGTGGCCTGTTGGTGTATTGAATGCGGTCTTCCATTCATCCCCCTCCCGGATCCGCACTAGGTGGTAAGCGTTTCTGAGATCCAACTTAGTAAAGACAGTGGCTCCCTGGAGCAACTCAAAGGCAGAGGTGAGCAGAGGCAGAGGGTAACGGTTCCTCACCGTGATGTCGTTGATACCCCTGTAATCGATGCAGGGGCGAAGGGATCCGTCTTTCTTCCCCACAAAGAAGAAGCCAGCACCAGCAGGGGATGAAGATGGGCGGATTAATCCTGCAGACAGAGAGTCATTGATGTAGTCTTCCATGGACTGTCTTTCAGGAGCAGACAACGAAAAGAGGCGGCCCCTGGGAGGAGCTGTTCCAGGGAGGAGGTCGATGGCACAGTCGTACGGCCGGTGAGGGGGCAGTGATGTGGCTCGTGCTTTGTTAAACACTTCTTTGAGACTGTGGTAGCATTTCGGGACATTGGAAAGGTCTGGAGCGGAGTTGGTGGGAACTGGCCGGGGGGGTAATGTGGCAGCCAGCAGGCAGGTTCGTGGCAGTCTTCTCCCCACTCCCTGATAACCCCGGTCACCCAGTCGAGCTGAGGGTTGTGCCGGCGAAGCCATGGGTAACCCAGGATGAGGGGCTGGCCAGGAGAGTGGAGCAGGTGAAACTGGATGGTTTCTTGATGGTTTCCGGACAGGTTCATCGAGACAGGGGCCGTGACATGAGTTACTGACCCGAGTAGGTGTCCGTCTAGCGCCCGGGCAGGAATAGGGGGTGTCAAACGGTGGTTCTCCAGTCCCAGTTGGCGTGCCAGCATGGTGTCCATTATGTTGGCTTCGGCGCCAGAATCCAACAGAGCAGCCAGGGTGTGAGTTGAGCAAGAGAGACGGAGGTGAACTTGCAGCAGGGGTTTGCGGTCGGAGGACTGGATGGTCGTTGAGCTCAGCCGGACTCCCCCTATGTCCGGTGAGCTTTGGCTTTTACTGGGCAGGTTGCAACCCGATGTCCTTCACCCCCACAATAGAGGCAGAGGTTTGAGGTGAAGCGGCGCTGGCGTTCTGCTGGAGTGAGAGTGGCTCGCCCAATGTCCATGGGCTCAGGCTGGTCAAGCTGGCTTGGTTGTGTAGCAAGGAATGACGGGGGCCCAGTCGAATTTCTCCGAATGCCGATGGTTGGTGGATCTTGGCGGCCCCTCTCACAACGGCGGGTCTGTATCCTTCTGTCAATCCGGACAGCCAGTGCGATGGCTTCATCCAGGGTGGATGGCAACTCATGAGAGACCAACTCGTCCTTCATATAGTCGGCCAGGCTATGGAAGAATGCGTCCCTCAATGATGGTGTGTTCCAAGAGCTTCGTCTTGCCAGGGTTCGGAAGTCGATGGAATGGTCTGCAACTGAGCGCCTGCCCTGCCGAATACTGAACAGTTCACAGGATGCCTCTGTGGTTGGTGAATCCAGGTCAAACACCTTCAGCATCTCCTCAGCAAACAGGTCGAAGGTTGCACATGCGGGGGTTTGACGTTCGAACTCGGCTGTTCCCCAGAGTCGCGCTCGGTCCGTCAAGTGAGTGATGGCATACCCCACTCTAGCCCCCTCAGTGGCGAAGGTTCTTGGCTGCAGGGAGAACTGAAGTCGGCAGCTAGTCAGGAATGGCCGGACCTGGGTTGGATCACCGTTGAAACGCTCTGGGGTTCCAATCCTGGGTTCTGGAGCATGAGCAGCGGCTACAGCGACCGGGGCAGATGACTCGGGAGCCGGGCTGGTGGGCAGAGTGGCTGGAGCTGGGCCGGCTAGAGCAGATGGGGGGGTAAGGTTGTTGAGGAGTTGGATGACCATGGCGAGTTGTTGTTGCTGCTGCTCGAGCCGCTGGTGCTGTTGGTGGCCGACCCGAAGCAGGGAGGCAATATCGCCACTCATGCTGCTTACCCCTCTCTCGGCGTGTTCCAGACGTTGCATGGCGTTGGGTTGCACAGGGTCGTCGGTTTCCATGTTGAGGGGAGTGTGCGCTGGGTCCATGTTTGGTCAGATCGTACTGTCACGGTTCAGACAGACGACCAGAGGACCACAATTGCGTCACACAAGAAGGTTTATTAATCCTTCAGGGGAAAGGGAAGTTGGGAGGGAATGAGGGCTTCAGGGGGTCCAGGGGGTTCAGGGGGTCCAGGGGGTTCAGGGGGTCCAGGAGGTTCAGGGGGTCCAGGGGGTTCAGGGGGTCCAGGGGGTCCAGGAGGTCTGTGTGTGTGTGTTCCCCCGGCAGCGATCACGGGAGCTGGAGGATCCGGGCAGTCCTGGGGGAAACACACACACAACAGAACAGGTGAAAACGGAGCAGTAGTGCAGTCAAGGGCAAAGCAGAAAACGTAGTCGGGGGCAGAAGGCAGGTCGAAATTACCGGGGCAGGAGATCAGAGTTGGGGTGGAATCCAAGTCCGGGTCACAGATGGGAGTCAGAGAGACAAGCAGACAGGCAGGGTTCCGGTGCAGGTTTGCAGACGATCTGACAATGGCGAGCTGAAAGACAGGGCTTTAAATACTGGGAGAGGTTAAGTGGAGAATGCAGTGCAGCTGGCAGGTAAATCAGAGCAGATTAGGGACAGGTGGAGTGGAGTGACAGCGCTCATGACACAACTGGTCATACTCCACGGCCCACCAACCCTTAATGATAAGCTGTCATGCAAAAACGTTAAGGTCTTTAGATTTATTTAATGAGAAAAAGGTGCAGATTGAACCTATGATTATACAGAATTAACAAAGCTTTCATGAACAAAGGTGAAATTAAAAAGAGTAACAACTGAGCAAAGATACTCAAAAATATAAAGCCATACCTGTAACCACTGATATATAACAAACACTGTACAAGTAAAACAATTCAGTCACTTAATCAAGCTTAAAAAGCTGACATGATGATCAAATCGCTCAGCAACAGCCATTTTCAACAGACTCATCTGATGTTTTCCTGCAAAATACATGAAATGAAAAAACCGCAGCCGCTGTTATTAGTTCTAAGAACACTCAAAAAACATGAAGAGTCTGAGAGTTACTTGAGGCAAAGGCCAACAACAAACTGAAACCAGGTCTGTGACCTACTTTTAAGTCCTGCCCAACTAGTTTAGAATCACTGCCTAAATAGTCTTACCCCAAGACAGAATTCGGTTTTTAACCTTATTCCACTTTGTAGGTCACGGCCTACAAAGGCACTGTTAAAAAGCTTTATTAGACAACATACTTCGGAGAACGTCTGGAAGTCCAAACTTAACCAAGTACCCTTCATCACAGGACTTTCAAACGATATGCAACATCAAGGATAAAATATGTATGGTGTGATAAGTTAATATAAGTTATAAGAGTACCATGCATGAATATGATATAGAATAACTCTTTTGAATAATTTTGGTAACCTAATTCAAATTCAAAATACTTTATTAATCCTCGAAAGGGAAATTAGTTGTTATCTGATCCTAGCTTTACAAGCCTAATGGTTTGTTTCACAAAATCGGGGATTGTCAACCGGTGATCCGCGGCCCTCTGGTGGTCCGTGGCAGTATTGCAGGTGGTCTGTGAAATTGTAAAAGGAAAACAATAATTTAAAAAATATATATTTATTTAGACTCAATTTATTTTCCATTTACTATTCATTTTTGTGAATAATTTATCCATCCAAATTATGTCAAAAGCTCTTCAGAGGGGAGTCCGAGGCGGTCCCAGGCCAGCCGATAGACATAGTCTCTCCAGCGTGTCCTGGGTCTTCCCCGGGGTCTCCTCCCGGTGGGACATGCCTGGAACTCCTCCCTAGGGAGGCATCCAGGAGGATCCGGTACAGATGCCCAAGCCACCTTAGCTGACTCCTCTCAATGTGAAGGAGCAGCGGCTCGACTTTTCTAAGGGATCTCTAAGGGAGCGTCCAGCCACCCTGCGGAGGAAACTCATCTCGGCCTCTTGTATCCGCCATCTCGTCCTTTCGGTCACCGCCCAAAGTTCATGACCATAGGTGAGGGTAGGTGCGTAGATTGACTGGTAAATCGAGAGCTTCGTCTTTCGACTCAGCTCCTTCTTCACCACAACAGTCCGGTACATCGACCGCGTAACTGTGGACGCTGCACTGATCCGTCTGTTAATCTCCCGCTCCATCGTTCCCTCACTCGTGAACAAGACCCCAAGATACTTGAACTCCTCCACCTGAGGCAGGACTTCTCCACCCAGCCGGAGAAGGCACGCCACCCTTTCCCGGTGGAGAACCATGGCCTCGGTCTTGGAGGTTCTGATTCTCATCCCTGCCGTGTCGCACTCTGCCTCAAACCGCCCAGGCACATGCTGAAGGTCCCGGTCCGATGAAGCCAACAGGACAACGTCGTCCACAAAAAGCAGAGATGAAATCCTGTGGTTCCCAAACCGGATCCCCTCCGGCCCCTGGCTGCGCCTAGAAATCCTGTCCATAAAAATTATGAACAGGACCGGTGACAAAGGGCAGCCCTGCCGGAGTCCAACATGCACCAGGAACAAGTCTGACCTACTGCCCGCAATGACAACCAGACTCCTGCTCCGATCATATAGAGACCGGACAGCCCTTAACAGAGGGCCCCGGACTCCATACTCACTGACCCCCCACAGAATGACACGAGGGACATGGTCAAATGCCTTCTCCAGATCCACAAAGCACATGTAGTCTGGTTGGGCAAATTCCCATGAACCCTCGAGCACCCTGCGGAGGGTGTAGAGCTGGTCCAGTGTTCCGCGACCGGGAAGAAAATTGCATTGTTCCTCCTGAATCTCCTCTCCAGTACCCTGGCGTAGACTTTCCCGGGGAGGCTGAGAAGTGTGATCCCCCTGTAGTTGGAACACACTCTCCAGTCCCCCTTTTTAAACAGAGGGACCACCACCCCGGTTTGCCACCCCAGCGGCACTGTCCCCTTCCTCCATGCAATGTCGCAGAGGCGTGTCAACCAAGACAGCCCTACGACATCCAGAGACTTGAGGTACTCAGGGCGAATCTCATCCACCCCCAGTGCCCTGCCACCGAGGAGCTTACGAACTACCTCAGTGGCCTCGGCTTGGGTAATGGACGAGCACATCCCTCAGTTCAACCTCTCTGCTTCCTCAGTGGAACGCATGTCAGTCGGATTGAGGAGATCCTCGAAGTATTCCTTCCCCCGTCCGACGATGTCCCCAGTCGAGGTCAACAGCTCCCCACCCACACCGTAAACGGTGCCGGCAGAGTACTACTTCCCCCTTCTGAGGCGCCGAACAGTCCGCCAGAATTTCCTCGGGGTCAACTGAAAGTCTTCCTCCATGGCCTCCCCGAAATCCTCCCAGACCTGGGTTTTTGCCTCCAGGACTGCCCGAGCTGCGGCTTGCTTGGCCTCCCAGTACCTATCTACTGCATCAGGAGTCCCACAGGCCAACATAGCCCGGTAGGACTCCTTCTTCATCTGACAGCATCCTGTACTTCCGGTGTCCACCACCGGGTTCTAGGATTGCCGCCACAACAGGCACCGGAGACCTTGCGACCACAACTTTGAGCCGCTGCATTGACAATGGAGGCAAAGAACATGGTCCACTCGGACTCGATGTCCCCCGCCTCCCCCGGGATCTGAGAGAAGCTCTCCCGGAGGTGGGAGCTGAAGATGTCCCTGACAGAGGGTTCAGCCAGACGTTCCCAACAGACCCTCACAATCCGTTTGGGTCTGCCCGGTCTGTCCAACCTCCTCCTCCGCCAGCGCATCCAACTCACCACCAGGTGGTGAGTGAACTTTGTAATATTATAAGCCCTCTTGGCTTCCTATTGTTCATTTTTCATTTGACTGTTTTTTGTTTTTTTGTTGTTTTTTTTAGTAAAAGGCGCAAATAAAAATAGGCACTGATGCAAATAAATAGCCTATATAGGCCCAAAAGCAAGGTGCAAAATAAAACAAACATCCCCAAAACCAGTGGTCCCCGACTTGCTTCTTGGTTATAATGGTCGTCCCTGGACAAAACCAGTTGAAAACCTCTGATCTAGGAAATCCTCAATATAGACTGTTTGGAAAAAAGCAGATATTTTCAAATGAACAGACAAATGAAAAACAATAGCAACTCTCTGTCTATTGAACATCCGTCTATTAATGTCACAGGCACAGTTCAACCATTCACATATAACAACCTTAAGTACACATTAGTCAGAAGTGGTCAGTAATTCAGCCAGTGTGAATTGTGACCCTCCTAAGTCAATGAATCAGAAGCACTATGATGCATTTCAGACATCTCAGAAATGACCATCTGCTCTGCTTTGCAAAAGATACGCTCCAGGTCTGTTTTGGGGTTCAGCTGTGGCTCAACCACATCAATATACAGAAAGCAGATTGAGCTGGCAGAATGCTAAACACATGAATAGCATAGAGAATCAGATCAATGTCAAAATAAAACCGCATAGGCAGACTCCGACCTGTACATCACTATTAACCTGTAACCGTATTAAATAAGAGGATCACAGATGGTATTTCAAATCACATACAAGAAATGGTTCATTTTGGAACTTGAATGACACATTTGTTTAAAAACACCCAATTCTTTTTATAAGGACAATAGCAGAAAAGACATAGCAATAACCATGTTTTTTAAAATTCTAGCATGATCTTGAAACCTACAGATAAACTCATAATTTCATGAATCCAAATGAATAGGCAGCATTTGGAAGCAGTCTCATTCTGAGGGGATTCCAGCGCAATAAGAGGATGCGCTGAGGACCGAGCAAAATCTGGGGAATTTTTGAAGTGATGTGGAGCCTGTTGATTTTTTTGGCTGTGAAGACTCCACAGACACTTCACTCCTCCAAATTCCCAAGATAACATTCTGCGCAAATACCCACAGCTCAGTGACTGTTCCACATGGGGGCATAGATTTGTTCCAGAATACCTCATACTTGCTGAAAAAAATATTTTATATGCATTTTTAAGTAATGTTAGAGTGCAATTCATGCTATATAAACAATCTTTGTATGTCTTGTATGTCTTGCACTCCTAATGTATAAGGCACACAACCATCTCCTTCCATCCTGTATCCAGAGTCTGATCCAGGCTAGAGAGACTGCCATATATAATAGAACCAAAACTAGGATAAATACTAAAGAAAGATGATATTGGTTACAGGAGTTAAAATATGGAACAGCCTAAATAATGAATTAAAACACTGTAGTTCAATAAATAAATTTAAAATGATGTATACATCCATATAATCGAAAGATACAGAACATTAGTGTGATAGAAAACTATATATATATATATTTGTTTGTTTGTTTGTTTGTACTGTTTATTCCGAATATGCCAGGAAGCAAAATAATAAAGCACAGAAAAACCGAAAATAAATGACATATTCGAAAAGGAGTGAGAAGAAGCATAGCTTATTAGCTCTCACCCCTTTGTCTAAAATAAAAATATATATATATATTATATATATATATATATACATACACATATACACTGTATATACATACACACATACATATACACATACATAGTCTAGATACTGTATCCATATATACACATACACACATACCGAAACATACATGCACACATATACATATACACATATATATACCCACACATACATACACACACACACAGGCTTCTCTGCCTCTCATCACCATGCCATATCAAATGAATGATAATAAACAATAATCATACATGAACTTTATCCTTCGTACCCTTTAAACAACATATTTTTGTACATTTTCTTGAACTGTTGGATGTTTGGACTTTGTTTGAGTTCCTCACTTAGGTTGTTCCATAGCTTGACACCGGTAATAGATATACAGAAACCTTTCAAGGTTGTACGTATGTTTAAGATTTTGAAGTTATGTTTCCCTCTTAACTGATACCCTCCCTCCCGATTCCTAAATACATTTTGGATATTTTCTGGTAATTGTCTGTTTTTTGCTTTATACATGATGATTGCTGTTTGGTAAGATATGATGTCAGTGAATTTCAGTAATTTTGATTGTATAAAAAGTGGATTTGTGTGTTCCAAGTATTTGACCTTATGAATAGTCCTTATTGCTCTTTTCTGTAGGATGGTGAGTGACTGTAATGAAGTTTTGTAATTATTTCCCCAAATCTCAGCACAGTAATGTAAATATGGCAAGACCAGTGAACAGTAAAGTGTGCGAAGTGAATTGTGATCCAGTAGTTGTTTTGCTTTGTGTATGACTGCAATGCTTTTTGAAACTTTGGACTGTACATGTTTGATGTGTGGTTTCCAACTCAGTCTGTCATCTACTGTAACCCCAAGAAATTTGTTTTCGTGCACCCTTTCAATTTCAATCCCATCTATTTCTATTTGCACCTTTGTGTTTACTGTGCATTTGCCAAATAATATAAACTTGGTCTTACTTACATTTAATGATCATTTATTCCAGTCAAACCATATTTTTAGTTTTTTCATTTCCTTGTTTATAACTGTTTCCACTTGTTTAATGTTTTCACCCGAATAAAAAATATTGGTGTCGTCTGCGAAATTGACCAATTTTAACCACCTAGATACTTTACAAATGTCATTAATATACAGGATAAACAATTTGGGGCCCAATACTGACCCCTGTGGGACACCACAAACAATGTCCAGAAATCCAGAGCAGTGATTACCCAACCTTACAAACTGTTGCCGTCCTTTCAAATAACTTTTTACCCAGTCTAATACCAGTCCCCTTATCCCATATTTTTCCAGTTTATTGAACAGTATGTTATGGTTAATTGTGTCAAATGCTTTTTTGAGATCAATGAATACTCCTATTGCATGTTTTTTGTCATCTATTGCATCTGTGATTCCCTCGATTGATTCCATTATTGCCTGTGATGTTGATCTGTTAACCCTAAACCCATATATATATATATATATATATATATATATATATATATATATATATATATATATATACCAACAAATTTAATGATTGGTCTTTGGTTTCCTTTTGTTTTCACTCTTCTAGAGATTGTTTTTGTTTCCTCTAATCATTGATTTTTTTTTTTTTTTTTTTTACCTTGTCTGCACACATATTATTGATTGATACCATGACGGTAGAAACCAAAAGTGTATATATGTGCATTATTACTATATGTAATATATACATATATATACGCACACATATGCGTACACATACAAACCCAGTGTTTTTTTTTTTTTTTTGGGGGGGGGGTGGGGGGGGGGGGGGGGGGGGGGGGGTGACGACATCCACTGCCAATCCAGGAAGCAGGAACACACGGAGACACACGTCAAGCACTGGAAATCTGCAACAAAAAAAACCACAAACAAAGCACGAAACCGGCACGGAGCCATCCAAAACACGAACAGCAATCGACCTAAATCTTGAGATCTGATCGCAGTCTGAGCTAAGCTATCGCTACCGCTACCTAAACCCAAAAACTAGAGAGCCAGCATGCAGGTGAACAAGCCAGTCTGTATGTCTATGTGTGTGTGTGTGTATGTATATGATCATGCATGTGTGTGTGTGTGTGTGTGTGTGTGTGTGTGTGTGTGTGTGTGTGTGTGTGTGTGTGTGTGTGTGTGTGTATGCATGTGACTAAATGACTATATGTGTGTGTGTGTGTGTGTGTGTGTGTGTGTGTGTGTGTGTGTGTGTGTGTGTGTGTGTGTGTGTGTGTTTGTGTGTGTGTAATAAACCAAACAAAGCTCCACCTGAAGTGTATCTATAGTGGGGGAGGGGGGGGGGCAACCCCGCCACCCGCGAGACCAGAGGCCGACAAGGAAGAGCCCGGAACCCAGGCCACCGGCAACCCCACAGAGGGGAGAAGTAGGAGGGAGGCAACCCACCGCCTGCGAGGCCCCCCCCCCCACCCGGCGGCGGCCGAGGGGGCCCGCGGGCGGGGCCCCCACGGCGCGGAAAGAAGCAGCCAGGGATCCCGTGGCGGCGGACCGTGACCCAGGCAATCCCCGGCCACCCGGTCCGGGCCGGACACGCGGCCAGGAGGCCCTCACCCTTCAGGCCAACGACCCCCACCCGGCAGGGGGCCAGCCTGCCCGGAGAGACAGAGCCGCCCCGGCCGCCGACGCGGGCAGGCGCACCCGTCCCCCACGAAAGTGGCCCTCCAAGACCAGAGGGGCGCCCCGCCGTAGAGGCAGCGGGGGGGACCGGAGACGGGCCCGGAGAGAGGGAACCCCCCAACAAGGCGACACCCGCGCAGGCCCGACAACGGAGGGCCCCAGACCCAGGCATCCCATTCATTCGTCCATTCACCTATTCGATACCTATACTAATAATAATATAATATACTATACATAATAATAATAATAATAATACTAATAATAATACTAATAATAATAATAATAATAACCATCTTTGTATAAAATAATATTGATAAATTATTAAGTTTTTGATGTCCTGCCAATGGAGGCTCAAATCCTCCATGGCAGGACCCTTCCATACCGCATTCCCACCGACACAGACATACAATCACGCACCGTTTCCCCCTCCCCGGGGGGATCCAGCACCGCCAGAAGGCACCCCAGGCTGCACGCCGGGCCCCGCCAGGCCCGGGTAACCCGACCCACCCGTCCCAGGCCCAGGCCGGTGAGGGAACGCGGGTGATGTGGGACCCCCTCCCGCCCCTTGTGTTGAGTGCATGTGATTAATGCCATAAAAACAGGGAGGAGGGAGGGCCAAGTATCGATTGACACAGACCCCCCCCCCTCCCGAACTACGTGTCCTTGTCAAATGTATTTATTAAGTGTTGAATGTGCAGTGTCTATTTTGCTGTTAAAACCGTGAGGCGGGGAGTGCCAGGCCCCGCGGGACAGTGCCCCCCACGACCCGGACCCCCCGCCTTTCGCCTATGTGCGTATGAATCGTGTAGGGGGGGCAAGAGGGGGAGCGGAGGCCGAAGCCAGGAAGCAGGACCAGCAAAGCCGGCCCTGATAAGACACCCGCGTCCCCCCCACCGGCCGTCCAGTAGACGGGGGCCGGCCCCCCCGAGCCGGGCAAGGGCCCCACCGTACCTCCAAGGGCGCCCCCGGCGCCGCCGGAGCCCCCAGACGGAGGGGGAAACGGTCCAACATCCTCCCATTCATACTGACAACATAAGACATAGATACCTGGGAATGGTGCCACCCCGCCGTCGCGCCCGCCCGTGCAACCCCCGGTCAGGGGAGGCCCGCTCCCCGGACCCGGCCCCACCCCCCCCCGAGGCCACCCCGGCGGACACCCCAAGGGTCCCGGAGTCCCCACATCCGCAGGGGCACTTGGCCCCCGCCCAGCGACGGAGGACCAAGGCAGCAATGCCCCCCCAGCGCAGACAGCCACCCCCCACCCAGGCAGGGCCGGGCCCTCCGGGTGGGACCCCCACGCCCACGGCCCCGCCCCCCCCGGGAGGCCCGGAGACGCCCCAGCCACAGCCCCCCGCCCGAGCCCTCCCCAGCCACCCCCCCCCCCCACCGCCATGAGGTAACCCCCCCCACAGGCCCCCAAGGCCCCCACCGGCTAGGGACAGGGCCCCGCGGCCCCCCCCACCGCCCCCCAGGGGCCACCCGAGGCCCGCGCCCCAGACCCCCCAAGCCGACCCCCAACCCCAAGGGCTACGAGATCACCACCCCCCCCGCCCCCACTAGGTAACGAAGCCAATAAACGGGGACCACAGAGAGTGCAATTCAGCCGAATGTTGTTCAGTGGAGGCAGACATTATCTCACTACTAATATGATCTGATAAAAGATTCCTAAAATGGTTGATACATAAACTGGATTTTTGTTTCCAATTTACTAGAATGGTTTTCTTTGCGATACATAAGGCAGTGAGAACCCGGTGTGTCCAATTAGGATCTATTTGAGTGTCTCCCAGGTGACCTAATATACATACCGTGGGGCACACTGGGATTCTGTGGTTGATCCATGTGGATAAATCCTCACAAATCTCCTTCCAGAACCTCTGTACCGGTGTACAGAACCATAAAGCATGCATATAATTATCTGGGGTGTTCTCTATGCACTGTGAACAGATATTAGAGGTGACAAAGCCCATCTGGAACATCCTTTGTCCAGTATAATGTATTCTATGAAGAACTTTGTACTGTATAAGTTGTAGGTTTGGGTTTTTAGTCATAACATTAATCATTGATTAATTACTTTCTCTGTTAGTTGTTTTTCTGAGATCCGTCTTCTGTTTGTTTTTTTTACTTGATTTTTCTGTCATATTTACATTTGTCTTCATTCTTGTTTTGCGTGTGTTTACTTTGCTGTTTTTTTTGTTGTTGTAGATTGTTTGTCCTGTATTAGTACAGTAGTAGTACTATGAAGTAAACAAAGTTAAAAAGGGTAGGCTTCAGCCTACACCTTTTGGTCGGTTTATTCCTTACTTTTTTATTATTTCTTTCCTACAAAAGGAAATGAAATGCAATGCATTTATCAATGGAAACTGATTGACCGATTAAACTACTTTATCATCATCATCATCATCATCCTTGCTCAGGGGCCCAAGGTTGATCTTAGTTGCTATTCCGGGGCTTGAACCTGGACCCAAGCCCACCCCAGTAGCCACTAGACTACCACTCCCCATATACTGTGCCAAAATGTGCCAAATGTGTTTTTTATTCTTTTTGAAGTGAATATGGCTATAAAATACTTTGATAATTTGATGATACATGATTTTGTAAACGTAAAATCTCAATTCAAACATCCCTGCGCTCTGTGCGGGTCTCTCGGTGCGTCCCGCTCTATGCGCTGTGCAACTGTGTGTCACTGATCCAAGATGGCTGCCGCGCTCCAGAGTTTACGTTCAACGGTAGAGGTCCGATGGATGAAGTCTCGTTCAAGTGTAATATCTTGTTTGAAAGCTTGCAACATGTAGAATGTCAACAAACTTTACGTAAATTCCCGAAAGCCACGAGAAAAGTCAACAACATGGCCGCGACCGGCATGAAGCAGTTTCACTACTATGAAGGATTAAGCTGTGAATTCTGGTAAAATAATGGTGTTGATAGACTGAAAATGACAACGAAATGGTAAGGAAATTAAATATATTGCTTTTGTTCGGAATAGTTTGGGGATTTGCTGACGTAGTGTGCAATCTGATGTGCTGGCTGTAAAATGTGAATTTTGGCTTTCTGATTGTTTTGAGATTGGCATGAAGTGATCGGCCCATAAAAGATTATTTTCAGCATCATTTGAAAGTGTAGCTTTTTTAGTTTCATATGATACCCATTACGTTGGGGTGGAGAAAATTGATCTTGCGTTCTGTTTTGTTGCAGGTGTTGCTCGGGTTGGGGGCGCCATCTTTGCAGCATATGTATTTTGAAGTTGTTATAAATACTTAGTTTTGACATACTTAGGGCTATTTGTTTGAGAAACAGTTGAAAGAGAATACCCTGACAGCCCTACAGTAAATATTTCCACACATGAACTGGTGCATTCAGCTGCTGGACCCGGTACCGGGTCCGTCGGGGGGAAGGGGTTTTAACTAGGTTAGTTCACCCAAGTATTAGAGGTGTCTACATCTGACTACTTGAGATAGTGAGAGAGGTAATGCCTGTGGCAGAAGCAGCATTTATGGGCCCAGACATGCCCCAAGTGCATAAATATATAGGCGAGAAAGCCACTATGTTCTGACGGGGATAAGGCTCAATATCGCATTTGGGATGAGGTTCTTGGCTTATTTAAAGACGATAGGCCCTTTAGGATGTTATTTTGGGAAGAGAGCTAGCAAAGGTTAATACACCGAAGCCACAGAGATTGGTAGGGAATACAAACTTGCAAATACTGAACAATGTGGTTGCGTGGACTATAAAATGCTAATGAAGAAACAGTCTAGAAATATTAAAGCGCCATTTTGAATCTGAAGAAAAAATTCAAATTGTCTGATTATACAAAGAGTTAACCAAAGTCCTCTTGGCTGATGGTAGACTGGTGGACTGGTTGACTACCTGACACGAGTTGAGAAGATACAGCAGAGAGCAAAACACAGAGCAAAAGTCGCTAAGTGGATGTCTGTTGTGTGCTGCTGAAGTCCCCGACCCCCCAGTCTGGCCTTCGGCAGGAGGGTCCCCCCTTATGATCCAGGTCCTGGTCCAGGTTTCTTCCCTTTTTTTTTTCCTTGCCACTTTTTGGCTTACCGGTAAGGCTTTTCTTCCACTAGGGGAGTTTTTACCTGCCATTGTTTATGTAATAACTGCTCGGGGGTTTATGTTCATGTTCTGGGTCTCTGGAAAGCGTCTAGAGATAACTTTTGTTGTATTAGACGCTATACAAATAAAATTGAAATTGAAATTGGAAATTGAAATATTTCTGATGAAAATGGGTTTAATGGGGGCTAGCAGGTTAATAAAAAGTATTTTCAGAGCATATAACTCAGACAAAAACCGTACACAAGCATCCAACTTTACACAAAAAAAATAGCAAGGTGGTCATCATCACAGAGATGGCGCAAGGCCATGCACGCAAACGCACGAAGGAGGAAGACACATCCACACACTGAGTGAGTAAACATCAACCTCTGGGCACACAACAGAAAGGTCTAGTGTTCGACAGCAGTGCTTCTTCCCAAATGGTGGTAACGAGACATTCCGGCCAAAGAACCACATTATGGAGTTAGCAGATGGCCAGGAGCACGCTGAGGAAAGCCAATGCCCAGATACAGTTGATTAACAGCAAAGGAAGAGTGGTGAGGCTCAAGTTCACAGATGCACTACTAAATCTAGGATACTCGATATTTGATCTACATTATCCTGCTAAAATTACATTTTTCCCAAAAAGTAAAAAGGTTAAAAAACACAGACTAGTCCACTTCAAAACAAATAATAATAATAATACTTTTTATATATAGACACCTTTCAAGGTACTCAAGGTCACCATACAACATACAACAACAATCATACAGGACAATGTAATATAAAACAGCAAAATAAAGACAAAAAACTACAACAAATAAGCAATTTTAAAAAGATGGGAGGGAATTTAAGGAATTTAAAAGTCTGAAAAGAGTCCTTATTGCATATGTGATGCAGGATACAATTCTAGGGACGAGGGGCAGAGCAGCTGAAGGATCTGGAACCTGTGATGACCATATGAGCAGACCAAAATGTGACGAAACATGTAACGGAAAGTCGCACACAGATCACAGGAAACTACTATATGGAGAGGGGAAATACACAACCTCAAGCAGGTCAGTCATGGGCAAAACACAGAAATGGACAATAAGTAAGACATATACACCTTTCGGGATTGATATCACACAAGAAGAAGGAACCAATCCAGGTATACTGGTCCTGGAAAGATTCTGATGTCTGAATGTAAAAGCCAGAGCTACGCCTAGTGAAATCAAATGAGGGAGACCAAACACAGCAAAAGAATATAGAGGCATGCTAAGCAGCCTCAGGTACAGCCATGTAGCCAGTAATGGGCCTGGGTGGCACTGGCCCACCCACATTACTCATACCCCTTTTACACCAAGCTGGTTCCAGGGCTGGTGCTAGTGCTGGTGCTAGAGCCGGTTCGCGGTTGGTTCTAAGTAAGAACCGTTTGCTTTTACACAAGCCAGCAGCTGGCCAGAGAGCCACGTCATCACGTTACTGTATACGTCACCACCACTCCCCCACGTTTCCATCCCCACCCTGATCAGGAAGCTGAGAGCCAAAAGCTGTTTTAATTTCAGCTGTAGCGCTGTTAATATGGCACTCTATTAAGTTTTAATATTTTTTCAGGTAAAGTAACCTTTAAGATCCCCAACCTGGGCTCAGTTTATCCAAATAACGCCTGTTAAGAAATTTGCTCTGAAAATTTCGGAATTTCTGGCTGACTGCCGGCTCCGGAGCTGATTTATGGTTCTGCGTTAAATCGATGCAGAGCCTACGGCGTAGGTTACGCGGCGTACGGCGCCCGTCGCCGCGTAACCTACGCCGTAGGCTCTGCGTTGATCGTCACACCATATGAGGAAGCCGACACTTAAAAGCTGTTTTAATTCCCGCTGTAGCGCTGTTAATATGGCCATTTATTAAGTTTTAATATTTTTTTCAGGCGTAAAAGTAACCTTTAAGATCCCCAACCTGGGCTCAGTTTATCCAAATAACGCCTAAGAAATTTGACTTGAGAGCCGGCAGCCCCGCGGGCCGGGAATTTTTATTAAATAAATGGATCGAGCGTTGAGCAGTTAAGTTAGCAGACTCTTTTATTATGACATCCATTTATTTAATAAAAATTCCCGGCCCGCGGGGACGGGCTGGGAGCGGGCTCGGACGCGCGGCTGCGCTCCATCGACGTTACTGTTGATGGATTGTACCGTAGACCACTGCTGCTTCTGTTTTACATCCATTGTTAAATAAATTGATGTAATAATAAAAGAGTCTGCTAACTTAACCGCCGTCTTCAACGCCCCGTTGTTTAAAAACGGCGCTCTTCCGTGTTTATTCTGCTTTGGTTGTTCACTAACACCGTCCTCAGCCACGCCCCCAGCCCCCGACGTAACTGGTTCTTTGAGCTGGCCCAGCAGCTCAAAGGGGCTGGCGTAGCACCAGTTTTGAGAGCCAGGAGCCGGCGCTTGGGCTGTGTAAAACCAAAGAACTGGTGCTAAGTCTGGCTCTAGCCCAGAACCAGCCCTGGAACCAGCTTGGTGTAAAAGGGGTAAGAGAGGCATTAAACTCTTCTATTTTCTTTAGTTTTTTTCTTTTTTCATCCCCTGATGGAAATTTCGTGATTCTGTCTCGTTCTCTCGACATTGTGTGACAGTTTGTTCCAACTCCACCCGTCTGGATCAGAGCCCCTTGTGTCTGCGCTTGGTCTGACGCAGTTGTATTGAACAACAGACACGCGCATCATTGCACATATATTTATTGATATGCACGGACTAGTACACATTTAGGTCTGTAATGGAACGTGACTGTTGATATTTATAAGGGAAAAAACGAAAAAAAAAAAAAAAAAACGGCCCATAGCGCAAGGCCCCTTGGGGCGCGAGGGCCTGTGCGGTCGCACGGTTCGCACACCCCTTGCGGCGGCCCTGGCTCCGACCATCAGGAGATCATCACGACTATATATGTGTTTCGTCCGTCATTGAAGAGTACTGAACCTAAATCAATGCATACACTAACAACCGAATATAGCACTGATTGAAAGAGCACTGAGCCGCTGCAACTTCCCTTCGCCGCCATTTCCTCAAGGTGAGAACTATTGTAGGCACTACACACACACACATACAAACATACAGTATATGATGTGTATCAACTTCATATTTGATGTGTATCAACTTCTAATTACATGATGTACAGCAAAACCACAGAGAAATATAATCAGTTTACTTGCATACATCCTGGATCAAAGAAGCAACAAAGGAGATCGAACAATCACACCAGAGATTGAACTGATTAAAAAAAGTGGCAGGAAGAGAAAGGATATTTGAAAGGAGGATTTTTATTAGGATTAGGATTTATTAAGTATTAGTGCCATTGCACTGATAGTGCATTGATCTTCCTTATTATTCTACAGATCAGCAGTGGGTCAGTTGAGGTACAGCTAACACCCAGGCAAACACATTTGTGTAACTACACTTCTAAGAGGCTCCCATTGACTGCATTCATTAACTCAGTTGGAGTTGGATTAGGGAGCATATATTATCACTTGATAAGGCTTTAGACATAACCAATCAGATCCCTCCTTTCTCTTTCTGTTAAAAGCACTGCAATCTCTACCTATGCTTTGATGATTTGGTGGATGAATTGTCTGTGTCCATTAGAATGCTTTTCTTAGGAAACTGGTGTCTTTATGGACACCAGTTTCTAATAACAGGGATTAAGAATAAGTACCAGAGTTGAGTGATACATTTACAGAGAGGTTGAGAATTTATACGTGTCAACAAAATAATTTGACATTGCATTTTCCAAAACCCAGGACAACTGTTTATATTTACAGTATATACTTGGCTTTTGTTTCATCTTGTGTTCTACCTGATGTTCCCATAAATGTCCATCAAACCATTCAACTTCTACTGCTTATCTGGGATTGGGTCTCGTGAGCATTAGCCTAAACAGGGAAGACCATACTTCCCTATCTCCAGTCACTTCCTAACAGTGGGATGGGCCCAAAAAACCCCACCAGGGAGCGGTTCAGGAGGTATCCTCACCAGATGTCTGAGCCACCTCATCTGGCTCCTCTAGATGTGGAGGAGCAGCAGCTTTAATCTGAGCCCTTCCCAGACAACTGAACTTCTCACCCCATCTCTAAAGGAGAGACTCCCAGACATCCTGCAGAGAACAGTCATTTTAGCTGCTTATACCTGCAAACTTGTACTTTCGGTCACTACTCACAGCTTGTGAATATAATTGTGGATGGGAATGTAGACTAACTGGTGAACTGAAAGCTTTAGGATCTAAATCACTCTGGATGCCGCACCAGTCCCATGTCAGTCTCCCTCTCCATTCAACCCAGTCTCACATAAAAACGTACCCTGCCTATGTTGGTCCAAAGTGCAAAAACATAGAAGGGTTACAGTAATAGCCCTTGAACTGTTACATTGTTACATTTTTTCTGCCTATTCGTTTTGCGTCCAAGTCACATGACTTTCAAGATTCTAGCCGTGACACCAAAAAACATGGTGGACATTTCTAATTTTTTTAGTGAAGAAAAGCAATATTTTGAGCTAGTTTCTGCATAAAAATGCATTTTGATTACATTTCTAGCGAGAAATATATATTTTACTTTCATAATATTCACTCAGTATAACATTACGAGTGATTACATAATCACTCGCTTGCTCGTTGTTGCAAAGTTTTTTTCAGATCTCGCCAGAATAATGTGAAACTGCAACGTTTTCAACGTGATCGATCAGGTTGGGGAATTCCCTGGGCGTCCCCCCTACGTCATAGAGTGACGTGCGGAGTATGGAAAAGAAATGAGGGCTAGTTGAGTCGAGTCGAGACGAGGCGAGGCTAGTCGAGACTGGGCTGAGTAGGTACTTCTGGAAAAGTGCCAATAGTTCTGAGATCATTAAAATGGACCCCCTCCCCTCATCGGCTGCGTCTAGAAATTCTGTCCATAAAAAATATGAACAGAACAAGTGTTCAGCCTTGGTGGGGTTCAACCCTCACTGGAAATGAGTCCAACTTACTGCTGGCAATGCGGACCAAGCTCTGACACCGGGTGTATAGAGATTGAACAGCCCATAGCCAAGGAATACTGGCACACCATACTCCTTTAAAGTAAGGTGCCCAACACCGGTCACTGTTTGAACCAAAGTAGACTCAACTCCCAGAATGCATCAGGGCTGCTCTCATTTGCTTTAATCAGGGTTGAAAACATTTTTATTTACTGCTGCATTTCAGTAATCCACCATTATGGCCTTTATTTCTTTTATTTCATTAGTTTCATTATTTTAACTTATGTGTGTCTGTCTTAAATTTCTGCTTGTAAATATTTACTTTATAATGCATTTTCTTAAATCTTTTTACGTAAAGCACTTTGAATTGTCTTATACATGAAATGTGCTTTACAAATAAACTTGCCCCGCCTTGTCGTTCCCTAATGGAAGATGGAAGGGGGAGACTCCACTGCTGAAAGTAAATCATGAAAAATTAAAAAAAATAACGATTTAAATTTTTCAAAATGCATTTAGACTAGCCACAAAGCTTCTGGAAGAAGATCTTTTGGACAGCTCAAACAAAACTGAGCTTTCTGGTAAGTCCCATCACATCTGTGTTCGTAGATGCAAATGAAAGTCAAAGAAAAGAAGAGTGTAACTAGTGGGAGAGGCTTGGTTATACACAGGGGCAGCTTCGCTACATCTAGCACCAGGGTGTCTGTGCTGGGTACAATTACATCTTAAGACTATCAAGGCATTCTGGAGGGAAATGTGCTGCCTACTGTCTGAAAGATTGGTCTCATGGTTCCCCAAACAGCATAATGACCCAAAAACATGCATCTAAACCGGCCAAGAATGGCTGTGAACAATACATTGAACTATTCTAAAGTGGGACTTGATGAATCCTGATCTAAATCCTGTCAAACAGAAAGAGCATAAAGAGCTGAAATAAAGAAAACCTTCAACCGTGAGACAGCTGGAGCAGTTTGCTCATGGGGGCTGAGACAAATTTGTTATTACTACTGCCAGTTCCAATTCATTTTAGTGTACAGTACATTGTGGGCCTTCCATTTATTAACCCTTGTGCTGTCTTCGGGTCAAAATGACCTAATTCTCCTCCCTTCTTCCCTTCCTCTTTTCTCCCTTCCTTCCTTCCTTCCTTCCTTCCTTCCTTCCTTCCTTCCTTCCTTCCTTCCTTCCTTCCTTCCTTCCTTCCTTCCTTCCTTCCTTCCTTCCTTCCTTCCTTCCTTCCTTCCTTCCTTCCTTCCTTCCTTTTTCTTTTCTCCCTTCCTTCTCTCCTTCCTTCCTTCTTTTCTCCCTTCCTCCCTTCCTTATTTCCTTCCTTCTTTCTTTTCTCCCTTCCTTCCTTCTTTCCTTCCTTCCTTCTTTTCTTCCTTCCTTCCTTCCTTCCTTCCTTCCTTCCTTCCTTCCTTCCTTCCTTCCTTCCTTCCTTCCTTCCTTCCTTCCTTCCTTCCTTCCTTCCTTCCTTCCTTCCTTCCTTCCTTCCTTCCTTCCTTCTTTTCTTCCTTCATTCTTTCGTCCTTCCTTCCTTCCTTCCTTCCTTCCTTCTTTTCTCCCTTCCTTTCTTCCTTCCTTCCTTCCTTCTTTTCTCCCTTCCTTCCTTCCTTCCTTCCTTCTTTTCTCCCTTCCTTCTTTTCTCCCTTCATTCCTTCCTTCCTCCCTTCTTTCCTCCCTTCCTTCCTTCCTTCTTTCCTTCTTTTCATTCTTCCTTCCTTCTTTCCTTCCTTCCTTCCTTCCTTCCTTCCTTCCTTCCTTCCTTCCTTCCTTCCTTCCTTCCTTCCTTCCTTCCTTCCTTCCTTCCTTCCTTCCTTCCTTTCTCCCTTCCTTCCTTCCTTCCTTCTTTCCTCCCTTCTTCCCTTCCTCCTTCCTTGACCCAACAGGCACAGCACAGGGTTAATGGAAGAGTACCCATAAATGTGTCCCTCTGCAAATACACACATATATGAGTGTGTGTGTACTCACACTCATGCACACAAGCACACAAAGTGATACCTAATCAGCATGTGAAAAGGACCTTGATAGGACCGTGATGTGATTCCTTTATGCTAATCAACCTGTGATGGTGTGAAGCGGCGTACTTTAGTCACAGTGTAGAGGGTTGCTGTGAACTGAAGACTGGTGACAGCCATGTCAGTCAACCAATAGACACGACAGCCTTAATCAAGGCAACGAACAAGGGGCAGGAGTGTTCCCTGAGAATCAACACAAAGTCCATTTGTATGTCTCAATCGCTGACTGTGATGCATGTAAATAGCTCGCATGGCTCATTACTTTCATCTCTTGCTGTCAGGAGCGCGCCGGTTACACGTGCACATACAGACAGAGTAACTCACTCTGCTTCCTCTCTAGATTGTCAGAATGAATTACTAAGGTTGGGATTGCTTAGGAATTACTTAAAACGCTACTAGGTTGTCGTAGGGCATCCCTACATATTTAAAGGCTTAAATAAAAATGTTTTTTTGTTGGAGCAAGGGAGTAAAGATTTTATGATAATAACATTGAATCAGTCTATGGTCTAGATCAGTGAATTCTGACTTTTGGAGCGACTGATTCACAAAACAGATGGGCAACGACAGATTAAAATAAGACAATGAGTGCGTTTACATGGGAAGTTTAATTCCTCTTTAATTCAGAATTAAAATTGAATCCGATTTAAAATGAGTAAAAATTACCATGTAAACACCTAATTCCGAATGAAAATGGCCATTCCGAATTAAACTTAATTCCGAAGTAAGTGGCTGGTTTATTCCGATTTTAAATCCGAATAGAATAATTCTGCGATCATGCTTACACTCATTCCACTTTAAATTAATTCCGGTCTTTCTTTCTGCTCGTTCCCTCGCCCGTCTGTCTCCATGACACTTATATTCCACGCTGGGCTTGTTTTCCAAACAAAGTTTCAAGATGCAGCACGCAGTAAACGCTGGTCAAGAGCAGAGACCATTTATTTAATAAATAGAAATAATTAAAAGAACAGATGGAAACAGGAAACATCAAAATTGTGAACTTTTCAAAGTTGTAGCGGCTAAGTTAGTTTTTCTTCCGGTAGTTTAACTTCCGGTCCCCCCCTATCCAATCAGAACCTTCCCAACCCCCAGACCTGGAGAGGAATTGGAGAAAGACCAGCAAACATGTTTTCCATGTAAACCTCAATTCAGAATTACTATTTCCATGTAAACTCGAAGGAAAATAGTTTAATTCAGAATTATTTAATTCGGAATAATTAATTCAGAATTATTTAATTCGGAATTAATTATTCCGAATTAAACAACATCATGTAACTGTGGCCAATGATATTTATTAAACACCATGAGCAGAAATGAGGAGCAGTGGCTATACTAAATATGATTAAAAAAGGAAGTAGGAAAGACAAAATAAAGGAAGGCTGCTTGTGAATATCATATATTGCAGTCTGACTTGTGTTTGTGTATCTGGATAGGCAGATTCCCAGAATTATTGCAAACACCAAATTTTAAATTAAAAATGAAAGCTTAAAATTTAGGATTAAAAAAAACTCGACCGTCAAAATTTGGGTAAATTATGGTGTACTAAATAGTTTCCAAATATATGGCCTAGTCGACTTTAAAAGACATCAAGGCTGCTAGTCTACTGATGTAGAGAAGAGAGTAAATAGTCGCATTTCCATTGCCCCACGATCTGCGCAAAACCAGTTATCGAAAAAGAAATCCTTTAATGTAAACAACACTTATTTCCCCAAAAATCCAGAATATCGAATAAACCTTTTTAGGCTTCCAGGAGGTGGTTTTTTAGGCCATATGATAATTCACTTATAAACAAAAGTGAAATGGAAAGGCTTTTTCTGAATTTCCATGTGTCTGGCAGCGCTGGAAGGAATGTAGATGGTCAATCTAAAGTAATCAATATCAGCTGTTTTGAGCCTCATTAATACGATGCAGTTGTGTTAAAACACTACTTAATCATTAAACATTACATGAAGGCTTTGCCGCTGAATAATCATTTGAACAATCATACCTCCCTTCATCATCTGGCCATTTTCTCAGTAGCAGTAGTGGCAATTGCAATAATTTGTCAAAGACAAAGTCTAACAGGACAAGATACACAGTGAGTTACAAGAATCACGCTTATTCCACAAACAGCGATAAATGGAAACACCGACCCCTGCAGAGCTGCCTTTATCCAACTATCAGAGATTTGATTTTCTTTTGCGCAAAAGTGGAAATGAGGTTTCTGGTTGTGTGTAACTCTGTTTTTTGTCTCTACTTCTCTTCTGCAAGTTCTTTAATACATTTTAAAAAATTCAAGTTTCAAATAAAACTGAATTCTAAATAAAAGTTACAACTTAAACATACCATTTTTTCCACACTATAAGTCGCACTTAAAATCCTTAATTTTTCTCAAAAACCGGCAGGGCGCCCCATAGTCAGGTGCACCTTATGTATGAATTTTGTTTTGCTTACTGAGCTTGAACCAGTTTTATGTGGTAAACTGCGCTCAAAAATCTGTCAAAATGTTCGGTGCGAATTTGGACGAAGGCGCTCCGCTTGATTGATGGTCAGCTGACACGGGGATGTTGTATTAAAGTCAGTCCTTGGTTGGATACGGGTTGCAGCGTCAGACAACGTTAGATAACTAATTATGTTGTGCTGGCAAGCAACCATCATCCAACATCTAGTCCATGTCACCTTACTACAGTCAGACTAGCTAACGTTGACGGTTTTTAGTGTAAACTCAATTTTTAAATCTGTATCATCAGTACTCGAGTTGTAAAAAAAAATCAGGGGGGATATGGATTTGATCATATGGGGACAGATAATTTGTGCTGATTACAAATAATATAATATATTACAAATAATAGCAGTGACCAAAACCCCTGCAGAAATACTGCAGGAATGACATAGCAGCAGTTAAATGCAGCCTTCTGTAAGCTTTAAATATCCACTGGGCTTACATCAAATACATCAAAACACAACAATAAAAACACTTTTCTGAACTTATCAATATGACTCTGTCCTTCACAGGATAAGTAACATGGATCACTGCAAAAACTCAAAATCTTAACAATATTTATCTTATTTCTAGTTAAAATGTCTCATTTTAGTAAAAAAAAATCTCATTACACTTAAAACAAGACTCATCACTGGAAAAAACAACAATTTTCACCTGTTTTAAGTAGATTTTCACTTCAAATAAGTAGAAAAATCTGCCAGTGGAACAAGATTTTTTTGCTTGTAATAAGAAGATAAATCTTGTCCCACTGGCAGATTTTCCTACTTATTTCAAGTGACAATTTACTTGAAACAGGTGAAAATTGTCAAATAAGTTATTTTTCTGGTGATGACTCTAAATGTTGAAATAGCAGTAAAACCACATTCATTGATGAAATGACATAAGGGATGGAAAGGAGGGATGGCAGTTTTACAGGGGGATGATTTGGACTGTTTTTATTTCAGGGGGGGATGATTTTGACCGTTTTTATTTCAGGAGGGGATGCCATCCCCCCTCATCCCCCTCAACTCCAGCACTGTGTATCATAATCCAGTTACAATCAAATGTTGGCATACAACGTTGTTCCAATCTCACACTGACTTCAGGTGTCCGTTATCGCTGGCAACGATGAACCAATCAGAGAACAGGAGGTAGTACGACGCTCACCTCCTCCACCTTTTATTGGTGAACTGATTGTTGTGATCAATATTCAAATCAGAAAGTATTGCATTGGTTATAGTTTTCTGCTCTGGATGACTCGTGTTGTATTTCCCCATATGGGTGTTGGGGATTTGGGTGATTAAAAGCTGTTGTGGTTCATTTGTCATGTTCATGTGATACTTCCAGAGGTGTCTTCAGTATTCACATTCATTACTCAGGTAGAAGTATAGATACTAGAGTTTAAAAATACTCCTGTGGAAGTTGAAGTATCAAGTTTTTTACTCAAGTAAAAGTATAAAAGTACTGGTTTCAAAACTACTTAAAGTATAAAAGTAAAAGTAATGTAAGGGGGAAAAAAGCCGTTAAGGACAAAAGCCATTGTAAATGAATGTATCTTAGTATAATGCAAATATATTAAAGAACCATATATGTGTACTATTGAGCATTAACATGTGTTTCAGAGAGCAGCAGATATGATGACTAGTTGCCTATAAGTATTGTAATGGTGCAAAAAGTCAAACTTCAGAGGCATGTTATCATTTATCCTAACCTTTATTGGAATGTACATCCAAGTTTAGTTGCAGGAATCTGAGGGAACGGATGTAAGAACAAAACTGGACAAGAACATCTGAAACAACCACAACCAAATTCACTCTATCCGGATGGAGCAATTTAACTGGATAGTTTTTTTTTAAAGGCCCAAATGAAATAGAGTAACGAGGCTGTTTGTAAAATGTAAGGAGTAAAAGTAAAAAGTCGTCTGAAAAATAATTACTCCAGTGAAGTATAGATAACCAAAATTACTACTTAAGTAAGGTAACGAAGTATTTGTACTTTGTTACTTGACATCTCTGGATACTTCTCAAACCTGTAGGAGATAAGCTATAATATCAAGCAATTTGACAATATGATATATAATATAATATCATAATGTAACTAAGAGCATTTTATAAAGCAGTGTATTTTCCAAAATAATGTATGAGACACTAAGGTTTTTTCACTAATTAAAATGGCCAAGAGTGTATACCAATTATGCTGAAAAGAACACGTATTTATACAAATAAGCAGTCAGAGGATTTGTTATTGATCAAAACAATCATTAGTAGCCCTCCTGACATTTTCTTTGAGGTAAGTTATACTGTGGACACGCACACAGAGCCAGGCAAGCATTAACACTCACACCTGTGGTATTTAACACTGTGGATCCTTTTTCACAGTTGCAAATTGTTTCAATTTGTAACTGTGCAAATATGAGACTGATTTATTAAAATACTCTAGATTCGCGCTGGTCATGGCTCCTGTTTTTAGCTGCATTTATACAAAAAAGAAGAAAAAGCTTCTCATTCTTTTGAGGTAATGGACAGTTGAAATTGGAAACAACTATTGCATGAGCTGTGTAATACTTATAAGTTCAATATAAAAACATCTGGGGCATGAACTATGGGTATAATATTTTCTCTTTATTGTAAACCAGGCATGTGTAACCCCAGCTGGCAGAAGAAAGAAGGGAAATTGACTGAATTTATGCTAAAGGGTGCTAATCTGTTAAATCTGATTATCACATGGAAATATGGTAGTACACTGGAGAAAAACTGTTGAGAGACAGGGAGTAGAAGAAATAAAATGAAAAAGGAGAAGTGGTGACATGAGAGATGTTGCATCCTCATATTGAGTTAAGAGTTGTATTTTTTATCATCCTCAGCCAGTTTTCAGAATCTTGAAGTACAATCATTGATAGCTTTGTTCCTTGCCAAACCATTTGTCTGTTTGCAGAAACCAGTGGGGCCTCTACTATGTGACATTTACAAACAGGATGAACTTACAGAATTTAATATGCGAATAAAGATCTCTTACTTTTTCCATTTGTACTTTACTCTCTCCTTTTTCTATGTTGTTTTACCTTCAAGCAAACATTCTCCTTGGCTGACCGTGAGCGTGTGTGTGTGTGTGTGTGTGTGTCCTGCAGTTCAAAGCAACAACAGTCAAAGACCTCCTGCAGAGTGTGTCAAACTAAAAAAATCTCTCTGAACACTGAATTAACAACATCTCCCTATTGCTCCTCTTTCGTTTGCTTTGACCGATTGTGCATCCACTTCTTCTTCATTTTCTCCTTTCCAACACTCATCCTTATTCTTTCCTCTATTTTTATCGATGTATTTCCTATTATCTACATTTTAATTATGCCATATGAACCAGCCCAGTTGATTGTCAATCATGGATTGTGTTTCCATGCATCGATAACCCTTTTAAAACCTGAATATTAGCAATAACCCGAATTTGCACGGCCATGTAAACACCAATAACCCCTTTGAATAACCCGAATTTGTACATATTCGGGTTTTTAAAAACCCAAATATGACCCCTGGGTTACTCCTTTTAAAACCCGAATATTGGGTCATGTAAACGCCAAACGGAATATCCCCATCAAACGGAACAGGAATTTGTTTTCTGCACATGCTCTGTTCACAAGGAATCCTGGTCTTTTGAGTCCAGGAAGTTCTTCTAAACACGGAGAAACACAAGACCAGGAGGAGACTAATCACTTCATAAATGTAATGAAGGATATGAACATTTCTGCATTTGTAGACGGTAGAAAGTACCGGGATAGAAGATTTACAAGAAGGTGAGAGATAATTTGTGCAAAGCAGCATTTGTTTTGAATTTGGATACAGGAAGAAGAAGCAGAAATGACGGGAATTGCGTCATCACGTTCTCCACACGTCGCTGGTTTGATCCAGATATCCCGAATGATTAATTACCATGGAAACGGAATATTCCGAATGTTTGAGTAACCAGAATATTATAATATAATATTATAATAACCCGAATTTTGACTGCATGTAAACGTAGTCAGTGTTGTTCTCTCTTTAGTCCATATGTCTTCAATTCAGGTGAAATACAAACTATTATACTGTACATCATGCCATGTCATTAAGCCAAAATGTAGATGCTGGTTATGGATAACTAAATATACCCTTAGTGTGACCATTGGAGTTGAGAGGGTAAGTATTTGATTTGATTTGATTTGATTTGATTTTTACACTGCAAAAACTCAAAACTTACCAGCAATATTTGTCTTATTTCTAGTTAAAATTACACTTAAAACAAGACTAATTACCGGAAAAATAACTTATTTGACAATTTTCACCTGTTTCAAGTAAATTTTCACTTGAAATAAGTAGAAAAAATCTGCCAGTGGAACAAGATTTTTCTACTTATTTTAAGTGAAAATCATCAGTGATCAGTAAATTAAGTATAAACTTTTATGATTTAGCATGTCTTTGGTTTTGTACATGATTGCTATTAATTCTATTATTTCTGCTATTAATCCCTTTTACATATTCAACATGTTTTTTTCCAGTTAAGTTTGTGATCGATCACAACCCAGAGGAATTTGGTCTCCCAAACCCTTTCAATTTCAGCATTAAAGATTTTTAATTTAGTATTACTTCCAGCTTGGTTTCCAAATACCATGAATTTGGCTTTGTGGCTTTACATCATTCCATTTTTAAGACAATAGGACTTTCCCCAATACGCACCACGTTCCTGATTGTTTCATTTGCTTCCAAGCAAAAAGCGGGCGACTTTACGCTCACGTTTATCTGAAGTGTAGCACTGGCCTCTCACATATTGGCAGATAACTTCATGGCAAGAAGTCTTTCTCCAGCTTTTAAAAGCTTACCATCATGTTCAAATATGTGCAAGAGAATAAGAGTAGCTTTATAGAGCTTACTGTCAGCACAGCTATCTACTTTCCACCAGGATACGCTTCATGTCTCCAGTCTGCTTATCAGACTAAAAGAACATGAGAACATGCCTCAGGTTACTCCGTGTCTACCGTCTTACATTTTCTCTACTTGGAACAAGTGCATTTATTTTGCTTTAAAATGAAAAAATGTTCCAGTTAACAAGACACATGTCTAAAAGGTCTTT
Organism: Cololabis saira; assembly: GCF_033807715.1. Taxonomy (NCBI): domain Eukaryota; kingdom Metazoa; phylum Chordata; class Actinopteri; order Beloniformes; family Belonidae; genus Cololabis; species Cololabis saira. The sequence goes on from NC_084587.1 coordinate 50,554,608, forward strand.
TCCATATTTTCTGCTTATGTTCTGCACCTTAGTGCTCTCCCTGTGTATTACTCTAAATTGAATAATGTACAAAGAAAAAATGAAAAGGCTGAACAGACTTGAACAGGTTCCTTGAGTGTTTGGAGTGTTTCGATTAATATTATTCATTTTTCTCTTTCCATAAACTACCTGAACTACAATTAAAACAAAGTGAACAACCAGACATTCACTGCAAAAACTCAAAATCTTACCAGGAATATTTGTCTTATTTCTAGTTAAAATGTCTCATTTTTAGTCAAAAAATCTCATTACACTTAAAACAAGAATCATCACCAGAAAAATAACTTATTTGACAATTTTCACCTGTTTCAAGTAAATTTTCACTTGAAATAAGTAGAAAAATCTGCCAGTGGGACAAGATTTATCTTCTCAAGCAAAAAAATCTTGTTCCATTGGCAGATTTTTCTACTTATTTTAAGTGAAAATCTACTTGAAACAGGTGAAAATTGTTTTTTTTCCAGTGACGAGTCTTGTTTTAAGTGTAATGAGATTTTTCTTGACTAAAAATGAGACATTTTAACTAGAAATAAGATAAATATTCTTGTTAAGATTTTGAGTTTTTGCAGTGTTAAAACCATATACTGCAGTATCATTCTGAAGGTCTTTTTTAAAAATGTAGTTAATTAAGGATCCCAACCATCCAAATGTTCAACACAATGATAGCGGATAGCTGTTTGGAGTCAATGGTAATCATAGGTGTTAAATGTACTAATGTAGTACATATTTAAATATCCATTCATCCATTTTCTATAGCCTACCAGTTTTATTCTTTGCAGGGTCATGGGGGTCTGCCTGTAGCGGAGTCAGAGGGGGGGCAAGGGGGCGGTCGCCAGGGGGCCCACAAGCTCATAGGGCCCAATGGTAGGGCCCCGTTTTAGGCTGAGTTATGGTTCTGCGTCAAATCGACGCCGTGCCTACGCCGTCACCATGACGCCGTCGTGAACCCTTCTGACTTCTCCGTCACTCCATTTCGCTGCGGTCCAGTACCCCCCCATGGCCGCTAGTTCGAGATCTTTTCCTGAATGGTTTATCCGACATTTCCGGTCACAGTGAATCAAAGAGATAAGGACAACTATTGTGCAAAAAAACAAAACAAAAAAAAAATCACACATACATGAAGAAAAGAGCGCTGAAAGTTCACTACTGCTTCAAACCGGAAACGCGTTGCTACCAAGCGAACCAATCACAGCCCTCTCCGTCTGCGTTTGGTCTGCGTCGCCTCGACAAGTTGTTACAATTTTCGGGAGGTGCACGTCAGTGACGGCGTCAGTGACGGCGTCAGTGACGGCGTCAGTGACGGCGTCAGTGACGGCGTGTGGTCTGCGTCGACAGGTACCCTACGCCGTAGGCCCGGCGTTTTGACGCAGAACCATAACTCAGGCTTTTGTGTGATACGTTCATATATAATCGTAAATTGTAGGCTATAATAACGATAAAATGTGCATTGTGCGGCCAGTGTAGGCTAATTCTTACTTTACAACTGTCCTGAACGCATCAGGGCTGTGAGCCAACGCTGATTGGCTGTAAAGCCTGAATTATGGTTCCGTGTTAAATCGACGCAGAGCCTACGGCGTAAGGTACACGGCGACGCTCACCCTAGGCCGTAGGGTCTGCGTTGGTGTAACGCGGAACCATAAATCACCTTAACAGTTACAACCAATTTGCTGACTCGGCAAATTTGCTGCCATGAAGGAGATGAGCGCTAAACTTTAAAAGAGGACTAAGCATGTGCAAAGTTTTGAATGTTACCCTGTTTTCCACGTTACCTGGATTATTTTGTTTGGGCCAAGGGTTATGGAAGAGTCAACTGCCATTGGTGAGTCAGTGTAACTTTCATAAATAATGTCTTTATCAGAATGTTGTGGTAGCCTTGACCACCTGCCTATTTGAATGAGCTTTGTGTTGTTGTCAACGAGACCGGCGAGTTTATTCTCTGTTATAGAGCTCAGAAATTATGTTATAGACCGCTGTGTCTATATCTATCTGAATAGATTGTGTAATTTTAGACCAGGCATGTTGTTTTTCCGTGACTATCTGAGTTTTCAACGTCATGTGATTGACAGCTGTCAGACCTGTGTGTGTGTGTGTGTGTGTGTATGTGTGTGTGTGTGTGTGTGTGTGTGTGTGTGTGTGTGTGTGTGTGTGTTCTTCTGAACAAGTTTGTGACTTTACTCTGCTTTCTGCAGCATAGGCCTATAGGCTTAGCTCAATAAAAGACAGAATAAATGTTGTTTGATGGGTAGGATGATGTTGTTGAACGTTAAAATGACTATAAGGGCCCATGGAGAATGCTCCGCCCCCCTCTGTACTGAGACCCGCGCTGGGGTCTGCTGTAGAGGGCTGCATTGGGATCGGGTCCCACGGGACCCAACGCAAATCTGGCGAGAGCGGGCGTTTGAACTTCGCTGCGGGCGGAAACGTCCGGCAAAAAAAACCACTGCGGGATCGGGATGTTGCCTAGCGACAAGATGGAAATCAATGACGTGGAAAAGAACCTCAAACAATGTATTTGTTTGTTTACAAAACAAAGAGTGCGTTTACATGGGAAGTTTAGTTCCTCTTTAATTCAGAATTAAAATTAAATCTGATTTAAAATGAGTAAAATTTACCATGTAAACACTTAATTCCAAATGAAAATGGCCATGCCGAATTAAACTTAATTCCGAAGTAAGTGGCTGGTTTATTCTGATTTTAAATCCGAATAGAATAATTCTGTGATCATGTAAACACTCTTTCCTCTTTAAATTAATTCCCGTCTTTCTGCGCTTATACTTATATTCCGCGCTGTGCTTGTTTTCCAAACAAAGTTTCAAGATGCAGCACGCAGTAAACGCTGGTCAAGAGCAGAGACCATTTATTTAATAAATAGCTTGGAGGACCTGGAAATAATTAAAAGAACAGATGGAAACAGGAAACATAAAAATTGTGAGCTTTTCAAAGTTGTAGCGGCTAAGTTTGTTTTTCTTCCGGTAGTTTAACTTCCGGTCCCCCCCCTATCCAATCAGAACCTTCCCAACCCCCAGACCTTAAGAGGAATTGGAGAAAGACCATCAAACGTGTTTTCCATGTAAACCTCAATTCAGAATTACTATTTCCATGTAAACTCAAAGGAAAATAGTTTAATTCGGAATTATTTAATTCGGAATAATTAATTCCGAATTAAAACATCATGTAGCCGTGGCCAAAGACAAAGCAAGGCAAGGCAGATATTTGGAGAAACTGCGTTTAGTGTCTGTGGAGCATCTTGGAAGAGAGACGAGGGATTGGAACCAGCAGTCGGTCAGAAACATTCTCTCCATCCACATCAATGAAATGGCCGAGCGATTCATTTGTTAAAAGGAACCCTGGTTATTAAGACTTGTAGTCCCTAATTAGCCACAAGTGTTCTCTTATACTAAAATATATTGTTAGAAACACATAAAATCATCTAATTGCTTTAAAAATCTACAATGTTTATCACATATTTTTACCTGCGGGAGGCGCCATGTTCTACCTGCGCAATGCATTCTGGGGGCGATGACGTAGTTCGGTGGCTCGGGGAAGATAAGCCCCGTTAGTTTAACTGGGACAGGTATCTAAAACATAGATGAGCAGCACTCTCCCGGCCGTGGAGGCTGACGAGGGAGCCCATAAGACGTCTCGGTTCAGGCAAACTGGAACAAAGTTCTGTGATGCACGGGAGATCTGCAAAAATGATCAATGTCGTGCGCATTTTACCAGTGCATTAGGCTACGGCGTCAACGCCGTAGCCTACGCCGTTGAAGCCGTAGGCTACGCCGTAGACGGCGTAGACGGCGACGGCGTAGACGTAGACGGCGTAGACGTAGACGGCGTAGCCGTGGCTCTAGAGCCTGCAGCGCTCCGCCATCTGCTCTCCGCTCTGGCCGGGATGGAGACGCCGGTGGGCAATATGCACGTTTGGGTGGGCATAGCCCACCCCTGCCCCCCCCCTAAAACCGGCTTCGGTGCTGGGTCCACCGTTTGATGACTGACCAGAGGCTGAGGGGACTGGCCCGGGACTTTGACAAAACGGGAGGCGCAGACTTCGCGTCAAATAGGCAAGAACATCTTTATTTAATTTAATGACGCCAGATCTGGCTGGGGTTTTTATTGTAGCATCGGCTATCTGCTAGTTGAAACGTGTGGTCTGTTAGTCTATCTGAGTTTTATGGTGTTTTTATAATTCATGCTTTATGGTGCGGTACTTTTTTTTACTTTTTTGTAGGTGCGCCGTCACCTTAATGTTTAGCTGTGTTTTGATCTGTGTTTCTGGTGCGCCGTCACCTGTTTAGCTGTGTTTTCATCTGTTTCTGGGTGTCAAAACAGTGGACGGGGGTTAGCAGGTGCCACCGTCTGACGTCACTACCCAGAATGCATTGCGGTGTAAACAACAATGGCGACCTACGAGTTAAATTATATTTTCAAATTTTATAAAAACGAAGACATCAACAAGGTTTTTTATATCACATTGTTATAATTGATACCAACATTTATCTTTTAAGACCTACATGTCTTAATAGCCAGGGTTCCTTTAAAATGAATTAGTTTCATTTGTTAACTTTGTTTATTTTATGTTATCTATTCATGTTATTTGCGCCACTCACAGCCTACTCTCATTGCTATAACCTCAATCACATAATTGATGTGGCGCGAAAGGCGATATAGCTTGTGTGATGATGACAATGATTGCAATGAATTTGCATCTAACTTTCGGTCAGGTGACCTATGAACTGTCAATTATCCATCAAACTCCACAATTATCATGTTAACATTAAATCAGATAGATTTGTCCAGGACATTTCTCTTGCGGGATGGGAGAACACACTAAATCAATGCATCTCTATTATTGTGCGGGCATGAATTCTCAGAGTTTTGCTGGAGCCTATCCCAGCACATTACAGGCGAGAAGCAGGGGATATTTAAATATATATGTTTACAATGTATTACTTACATATTTTTCAATTTTCATGGCAAAAATAGTGAGATGTGGAATTGTGAGGCATGTTTACCAGGGATGGTTAAATGACTGAACCCTGACTCCCAGCCATGAGCATACGCAGGAAGAAAGCAGAAATCAACCAAAAAAAAAACTTAAATGAACTCCTGTAACTGAGTCTCAATCAGCACAAATTACACAGGGACTGTTTGAGGAATATTGTTTGCGGGGAAGAATGGCCACCCACCTCTGATTAAAGGGAATTTGCTTTCATGAGATTAAGAACTGCCAAGAAGTTGTGTTTAAGTCGCTTTGGCTTACAAAGGCTCAGGATGATTGCAAACAATTCTGGAGCCATTTTTAACCCATGAAATACAGATTCTTTTTATATATACATCTAATACATATGTTATTATTAACAGTGTAACCCTAAAAACATACTTAAATCTGCAGTTCCTCATTAATGTGGAAACATCTAAAGAAACACAAGGGAGATAAACATCATTTGCACATGTTGTGGGTTCCTGAGGACCAAAAAAGATTAATATACGTGTTTGTAATGCTACCACTTGCAGAATTTTACATCCCACAAGCTGAAGGCCATCTTTTACTGTCATTGTTGACTTTTTGTCTCAATTCAAGACATTAAGGACATATTAAGGACATATCCTTACCATTTACACATTCACATTCCAATAGATGTGGAGATGTTGTGGGGTTCAATATCTTACCAAATGACACTTCACTGTAGGGACACGGTAAACACTGCAGATGTGGAAATGTGTTTCCATTGCAAATTTGTAAAATATTCCTTTTTCAAATTGCCCGAAAAAAACGTGAGTATAATTTAATTTTATGATAGCAGGGAGATTAAGCAAACGTGATATGGTTTCATTAGTCATATTTTCCACTCACATTTCTAATTTCCACAATTCAAGGATAACAGAAACACCTAGTGTTACCATTTATCTGAAGCAAACACTTACCTGTCAAAAACACTTACACAGAGAGACCAAAACAAGGCCTTTATTACCGTTTAAATGGCAGGACTGAGTCATTCCACACAGGGATGATGGTTCAAGGGAAACAATTCATCAAACATGTTAATTTGGACAAAACTACATTTATGAATTTATTTTGAGGTGAAGGTGTCATTGGTTAAGGTTTAGATTTAAATTATAGGTTTTATTTCGAGAAAGAAAACTCTGTTGTGGAAATGCTATAATCCATTTAAAGATTAGGAATACACTATATTTCAAGACACATCTTGCGCTTCTCTTTCTTTTTTGTCAATTAGGGCCCGAGCACTGACAGTGCAAAGGCACGCAAGCCAGGCCTGGTGAAACATTTGATATTTCATGCTTTGCATTAATGGGCGGGACATAATGGCTCAACAGTGCCCCCTAGAAAACTTTGTGCCTCAAGCCCCACAATACGGTTTGATGTACATGCACGGAAATCGGTACACACCTGTATCATGTCTCAACTTAAAGAAAAGTCTCTTGGAGCCATGGCCGAAACCGAACAGGAAGTCGGCCATTTTGAATGAATCGTGTAATTTTGGTGCAATTTATGCCATTTCTTCGTCCGCTACTTTGCCCGAACCGTAACGTGCACCCAGGTGTGTTATACATCGAAATGTGCGTCTCCATCCTGCGACGAGTCGCATTACTTTTCTCTTTCAAAAGCGTTACAGTGGCGACGCTAGACGCCAAAAATCGCGCCCCCCCCCTTCATCTGATTGGTCCATATTTGATAGTTCTTATTTTCTGCCATAACATTTGAATGATTTGATATAGAGAGTAGTGGGTGGTGTCATCGGACTCAGTTTTGAGTCCTTGACCATAATTGGTGCAAATTAGCCCCGCCCCTTCTTCTGATTGGTCGATATGTGATAGTTCCGATTTTCTGCAATAACGTTTGACTGGTTTGACATAAAGAGTCACGGGTGGTGTCATCGGACTCAGTTTTGAGTACTTGAACTTTATTGGTGAAAATTTCACCCGCGAGGGCCTGTTTATCGCTGCTTGCAGCTTTAATTTCTATTTGTATCTTTGTCGTGACAAAGAAGACAAGTGCAGTCTTTTCATGTTTAGCAGCACAATCAAAAGGGATGAATGAATGAATGAATGAATGAATGAATGAATGAATGAATGAATGAATGAATGAATGAATGAATGAATGAATGAATGAATGAATTGTCTTTATTTCGACAAGTACAAGTTATTTTACAAAACAAAATTAAAAAAGTAAAATAAACATTGCTTTTGCCGAAAAGGTGTAGGCTGAAGCCGTAGCTTACAGTGCCTACCCCTTTTCTCTTGTGATCAACTTAAATCAGAGACATTAGCATTAATCCGTGGAAACAAACAATACATAAAGAAGACAAAAATAAATAAGACAAAATATAAAATTGACATTTCACATTCTAGAATGTTTTTGATGATATACTTTTTAGTTATAGTGTTTTATATTTATTTACAATATTTTCTTTAAACATTTTCTTAAACTTGTAGATAGAACTGCACATTTTTAGGTCGTTGTAACTATTCCATATTTCTCTTGCCTTAATTGATGTACAAATCTTTTTTTTTTAATATTTTTTCTTACTGATGGTTAAGGGTACCTGAGCCCAAACTACAGAATAAGCTTTATCAACAAAAAATGATTAGTCTTAAAAAGTGTTTAGTCTTAAAAAGGTAAATATGCTATTTGCATCCCAAACACAAAGTTTGAGCTGGTTCCACTAGAGAGGAGTCAGATTACTGAATGCTCTGCTTCCCATTGTACTTCTGGAAACTGTAGGACAGTGGTCCCAGTCCAGCTCCTTGAGGACCACTGCCCTGCATGTTTGGGATGTTTCCCTTCACATGATTCAAATGAATTGGTATTTAACCAACTTCGGCAGACATTAATGACAAGCTGATAGTGGCCCATCCATTTAAATAAAGCAAATTAGGCCAGGGAAAAGCCTTCAGCTAGAGACCAAGCTGCTGTGTTGGGCTAATATGGAACTTTGAGTTATTAAAGATAAGAAGCACCTACATTATTACAGCAACTTGCTTTTGATATCGCATATACCTGCCAGGTTAGGGCTGGGTGATATGACCTCAAATCCATATCTATATAAATTGGGCAGTTTTACCTCGATAATGATAAATGCACGATAAATGCGATGGTATGGTGTACCTGTAGTCGCTACTTTCATGACGCGTTTAAATGTCTCCCACCCAGTGTCCAATCGACCCTTCTTCAGAAGTAACAAATTTGACTATATCAAATACACCGTTTTATTTATTCTATAACAAAGAAAAACACTGTAGTGGCCATTGTCTATTCACAATATTCATGATATTTAAAATAATTTGTCTTCATGCTGTATTATTATTGTTAGTAGTAGTAGTGGCAGCAGTGGTCTAATTCTGCTCTAAACAAACAAACAAACAAAAAATTGAATAAAGAAAGACACATTTAGCACCAAATTGCCCCCCTGAACGGTGGTGGTTTGTGTGTCCCTGTTTGTGTTTGTGTGTGTCTAAGAGTGATGTTGTGTGTTGTAACCTCCGCGAGCCGCTTCTCCATATAATGGTAGCGAATGGGGGCACAGCGGGACACAGACGATGCAGCGCCTAAATAACACATTATTGCCGCGAAACTCGTTCATTTCTTTTATGAATCACTAGATCTGCTTCCAGGACCTGTTGTCTACATCCGGGGCTGTGTGTGTAACAAATAAATCAGTTTGTAAACAAGACCTCTGACCTGCATGACGTCATCTCTGTGCGCGCATCCCGGACAGGTACAGCTAGACTTTGCTAACGTATACTCTGGCTCAAAACGGTAAGGACGTCCATCATATTCAAAGTCGTCGTCCACAACCTCAGAATTTGACAAATATTCAGACATGTTTCAAATAACTAACAGTAAACTAACAGTAGCGAACTCCAGCTGTACACAGAGCTGTGTCTGGGATGCGCGTACAGAGATGACGTCATGCAGGTCAGAGGTCTTGTTTACAAACTGATTTCCTTGTTACACACACAGCCTCGGATGTAGACAACAGGTCCTGGAAGATGCCCAGAAGCAGATCTAGTGATTCACAAAAGAAATGAACGAGTTTCGCGGCAATAATGTGTTATTTAGACGCTGCATCGTTTGTGTCCCGCTGTGCCCCCATTCGCTACCATTATATGGAGAAGAGGCTCGCACAAAACTCCTAATATCTTCCGAAGGACTCCAAATGACACCAAACTTTCCTGGGTGAGTATACAACCATAAAAAATGCCAGAAATAAGGTCCAGGTTGTAAAAAACGGAACTTTCCCTTTAAAGGGGACCTATTATGAAAAGCAGGTTTTCTCTTGCTTTAACATATATAAAGTGGTCTCCCCTCAGCCTGCAAACTCAGAGAAGGATGAAAGCAACCAAATTCTGCAGTGTCTGTACAGCCGCCCGGATGAGCCGTCCAGTGTGATGTGGATCTACGAGCTGTTCAGATTCTGCTCCTGACGCGACGTCACGACAGGAGCAGACGTTTGGCGTCCGATGCGTGAAACCACGCCCACAACTATAAAACCGTGTAACTGCATGCGAGCATCGGACTATCACGTAGCACTGCGTGACATCGGACGCTCTCTGTCCATCTCCCTCCAGCAGCTGCCACTTTATTGAGGTTTTTGTAGTGAAATGAAGAGGAATCAAGAGATAACTTCTCATTTCAACTAACTGGATCAGCCGTTCCTCATCCGTGACCGTTTCCTACAGCGCTTTCAACCGGCTTTCAACGCGAGCGACAGGAAGAAAATAGAAGCAGGTCTAACGTCCGACAAATGTTCAGCTCAAAACGGCGCGCCACGTCGCGGCATCCAGTTAGGACAGTCCAATAGAAAATAAAGCAATGGAATTGATTTTGTCGCTGACGCTCGCTCGCATCACATGCATGACACGGTGTAAAGGCTGATTTATGGTTTCGCGTTACACCAACGCAGACCCTACGGCGTAGGGTTTGCGTCGATTTAAGGCAGAACCGTAATTCAGGCTTAACTCCACCGGCCGGAGCTTCCACCATTTTTTCGTAGCGGTGTATCGTGTCATTCAGGCAGCCAATCAGCACAGAGCCTCATTATCATAGCCCCGCTCACTCAGAATCCCGCATAGATAATGAGGTTAGAAACGGTAAAGATAAAGACATGGCTCAGAGGCTGAATTTCTCATTTATATAGAAAAAACAATCAAATGCTGGTTTTTAAGACATTCAAGGCATGTTTAAAATAGACATTAAATGCCATAATAGGCCCCCTTTTATGGGGAAATTTAAGGGGAATGAAAATAGCCTATCAGCCCACAGTCAAAACAGACAAAAAGACATTTCATTTTCTTTTTTTAAATCACAACACTAAATTTACCGACATGGGAAAATTGGCGTTGGTCATCGCAGTGAAGGTCGGTAACGGTATATTTTCACTTTATTGCCCAGGCCTATGCCAAGTCCTTATACCTCACTGTTATGTGTTTTTTTGGGGGAGGGCATTTTTGGGATCTAAACCAGTGTTTTAAACCTTGGCCTCTCTTGCTCTTTCACTCAGGGCTTGCCATGCTTAGTGTCTTCTATCTTGATCAGGCTTTTCTTACAACTGGTAATACTTCTCAATTTCCTATTCTCCATCAATCCAGTCCTCCTTCCACTGTGGTCACACGTGTTTTTTTCTTATCCTTATTGGATTTTCACTTGCCTGATACATTCACTTTACAGTTCATTCGTGGAGGCGTGTTATCCAATGATCAAAGGATTGGCTGTTCAAACCCTGCTCCCCCCAGTCATCTGTCATTGAGTCCTTAGGGAAGACACTTCACCTTCCTTGCCTCCAGTGAGGGCATTGCTGGTGTGTGAATGTGTATGAATGTTCTGGTGGTGGTTGGAGAGGCCGTTGGCGTGGATTGGCTACCACGTTTCCGTCTGTCTGCCCCAGGGGAGCTTGGTGGTGATAAACTACACTTCTAATTTATCACCACCAAGTATGAATGTGAGTGTTTTGAGTGTCCAAGAAAAGCACAATATAAATCAAATCCATTATTATTTGTGGAGGTATGTTGTTTCATCCTGAATGGTGGCTTTGGTGCTCACTGATCACTGATCAGCACCCTGCTTGGTATACAGTCACAGGCTGATCTCTTTGGACATGAATTGTGAGGAAGTTTATTATGTTGACATTGTTGTGCCACAAAGGGGGTGCTGGTTCAGTTATTAAGGAGTTATTAACAATTGTCTTACGATAGTTATTAATAATTAATAAAGAAGATTACTTATCGAAATGAATTAATCAAAATGGGGCACCACCTGACTTATCAGGAATATAATAACTAAACTGCAAGAACAATCTCAAAGTAGCTGTTATTCCATATGTGCCAGCCTGTTGCCAGGGGAATGAATCAGAATTTATTTACACAAGTTTTAAAAGATAGTGAAACAACACTTGGGATAGATTCCGATGCCTAAACTACACATAAACAACAACTAACTAAACATTAACACAAATTTCAGATTATATATGTGTGTGAATGTGTGTGTCAGTGTGTGTGTGTGTGTGTGTGTGTGTGTGTGTCACGATGGCGGTTCATACACGTGGTGACGCAAAAGAAAAGATGGCTAACAAAGAGTCTCGCGTGATTCAAAATGGCGGATGAGATTTCGTTTCATCCAGTGAAAAACAAACTCTGAGGCTTAAAGGAGCATGAGGCAGGATTGAGGCAGGATGTATGAAAAAAATTTGTATACATTTTAAGTTTTCTAGTAATAATGTCAGATGAAGCGTTCCAAACCAAAAAGAATGATCCCTCTAGTGTATTTCTCCGTTGCCTTGAACAGGCTGTGTGCTGCAAAATGTGCTGCAATTGTGCCCGGAATTTCCCGCACTGTCCTGTGGATGTGACGTCAAATGACGCTGCATGCACGTTCTCCCCGTTCTCCCGTGCCGGCTTCGCTGTTGGTTGCAGTCCCCCCGACGGCCGTCGTGGCGAAGGGTAGCGCTAATGAGTCTCATTTCTTTCTGGACAAGATAAGAGTGTGTGTGTGTGTGTGTGTGTGTGTGGGGGGGGGGGGGGGGGGGGGTAGTAGGAGAGGATGAGAGGTGAAAAGTAAAACCCAAGATACTAGAATAGCTTCTCACTACTGGAAAACCAAGCTCTTTTAATGTTTTCCACACAGAGACGCATCAATGTGAATCTGGTCATTCAACTGGGAAATGAGGAAGGGCTTTGTTTTCTGTTGTGGAAGAACATGAACATCATCAAGATCCAGCAACGTGGATGCAACAGTAGACAAACGATAAAATAAACAAACACACTTAAACTAATAAACACAGTTGTGACGGGATCAGTGGTCCGGCTCACAACGTAAAACTAGGATAGTTAAATGTGTTAACTATGTTTCTCTGCCCAGACACAAACACAGCCTCTTAAGTGGATCTTTGTAGTTGAAGAAAAAGGTGGTTTGGTCTGGCAGGCCAGCGTTCCTTGATGAACAGCTGAATGGTTACGCTCAGCAGGTGATCCTGATAAAGAGCGTCTCTCTCTCTCTCCTGCTCTCCTCATCTCCGTCTGGATGAGGGGAATACATGGGTACAGCAGCTGGGCCTCCTTCAGCTCCAGGTCGGTCCAAAGGCGTTCATGTCGAGGCCTGCAAGGGTCTCTCGTTTGGCTAATCTGGGGCTCGTCTGGGAGTGTTCGCGGGTCACTCGTTGCAGCGCTGCAGACTATGGTTGCCATTCCATGGCAACCAGGCGCTCCTTCAGGCGCGATAATGGAGAATGCTGGCCCATAGCTAGTAGCTCTTCATGCTAAAATAGGAGCTGTGGCTTTCTTCATAGCTCACAGAGAACTCCATGGGACCATGGACAGGTCAGAGGTAGAAGCAATCTTGGGAACAAGAGAGGAGGAAAAGAGAAAAAGAGAAAAGAGAGTGAGAGAGGAGGGAGCCTGCTCTTTATACCTGGGCCCAGGCTGCCATAAATCGCCAATCAGCCCCTCTTGCGTTTTGGGGTCTATGCCCAATGAGGGGGCTATTCCTTATCACTGAAGGGCCGTAAATGCAAATCCTGCCAGGGCTTTAAGTCATTATGGAGGTTCTTTTGTTCCAAACCATGTGGTCGGCTGTGAGAAATCAAGGCTGGTCTTAGAGTGAGGCCTCAGAGCTGGGCCTTAAAGTTCAAATGAAGGTTTCCCATGTTCACATAGGACTGTGGGACAACAACATCTTAGGCTTTCATGTCCTCCTGCGGTCAGGTCGTTACACAATGGTGTATCGCATTACTTGCATATTGATGACTTGGACTTCCCATTCAGCTGGCTATTCATGCAGTAACTGGGCATTCCTGACAGAATTGGCTTTTTGATTTAAGTCAAAGTCAAGTCAAAATCAATTTCTGTAAAATTCTGTTTTACAACTGTTGACCATAGTGCTGTATAAATTACACAAAACCATGTGGACATGGATACAAAGGTAAGAACAATAAAAGCTTGTACAATAAAAGACTGAATAATAATCAAAATGAAAACAATTTAGCTTTTAGTACTAACTAAGCGAGTTTTAAAATAATTACTGCCAAAGAAGGTCTGTCACCTCTGCCTTTTCATCTGGATCTGGATTTCAGTTAATTTTTTTCAGACTGTTTTGGGGGAATGGGAGTCAATCGACTGTAAATGACTTTTATTACATTGCAGTCTCATGTGCTTACATTAGTGAAAACTAATTTGATCACATTCCTTATCAATGCTAACATTGTATAGATAAACAAAAAATGTTTTAAAAAGAAAAGAAATCAAAATAAATGATGCTGAGACTGGCAGATAATGTTTATTTTATGATCATCATTATCATCATCAACATTACCATCATCTCTGTCATCATCACCAATCTTTCAGATTTGTTTCTTGCAATGAGCTCATAACAGCATGAAGATGATTGCATACCCTCTCTCTCACACACACACACACACACACACACACACACACACACACACACACACACACACACACACACACACACACACACACACACACACTGTGGAACAGCTGGCATCTGTTCGGGTATGGCATCCTTATCAAAAGGGCTGCCCTTCCTATCTGTTTTCATTCCTCTTTTTGTCTCACTGCCTCCTCCATTTATTTCCCTTGAAATGCCTATTTTCACTGATTTATATATCTAGCTCTTAATCACCCTGTTTTCACCATCGTCTGTACTGTGTAGCGTTAACTGTCCCACTGTCTAATACACAGCAGACACAAGATCATGCATCATCATTCAGTTTAACAACTACACTGCTGTGTCCCCCTCTCTCTCGCACTCACACACAAATACACAAATATACACACATACATACAAAATGATGTACACTATTATTATAATTATTATTATTGTTGTTGTTGTTATTATTATGTGTTGACCCCCCCCCCCGCCACCTGCTCTTTTTCTTGGATGTTCAAACCAACACCCTCTATCTCACCATTCAGTCTTTCAAGGACGGCTGTCCTTTGCGCATTCACAAACACACTTGCATGCACAACCTTGCAGTCAACTGAAACGGCTTCGTGGCATTTCTTTTAGGCGTATTACAGACTTTCTGTCATGTTTACTTCAGAGAGACAACTTGAAAAATAACTTTTTCAATGCTAAAAAATGCATTTATTTAAAGATAGTGCATGAGGTGGGGGGTGGGGAAGTGGGGGAATGTTTGTGTTTACGGGGTAGGTTAACAGCAAACTTTAAGTGGGCGTGTGTGTGTGTGTGTGTGTGTGTGTGTGTGTGTGTGTGTGTGTGTGTGTGTGTGTGTGTGTGTGTGTGTGTGTGTGTGTGTGTGTGTGTGTTTGTTCATACTGAACAAAAAATCCTTAACACACACAGGGTAGATAGGCGGTTGGGGAAATTGCGATGTACTCTTGCTGGCCTGTCCTATCATTTTTTTTATTGCTCTGAGTTGAAAACTAAATGCGTGACACTGCTAAGGGAATGAGCAATATTCCTAACTGCAACCTACATTACTATAGTTACATTCATTTATTTAATTGTATCTTTTTATACCATTCTTTCAGCCATTCATAATTTAATCTTAAAGGTTTCTGATATTCACTAAAATAATTTGTATTGGTCATTAAAATGCAGCTTTTAACTTTCAAGGTCCTTATATTGTCTTAACCCTTGTGCTGTCTTCGGGTCAAGGAAGGAAGGAAGGAAGGAAGGGAGGAAGGAAGGAAGGAAGGAAGGAAGGAAGGAAGGAAGGAAGGAAGGAAGGAAGGAAGGAAGGAAGGAAGGAAGGAAGGAAGGAAGGAAGGAAGGAAGGAAGGAAGGAAGGAAGGAAGGAAGGAAGGAAGGAAGAAAGAAAAGAAGGAAGGAAAGAAGGAAGGAAGGGAGAAAAGAAAGAAGGAAGGAAATAAGGAAGGAAGGGAGGAAGGGAGAAAAGAAGGAAGGAAGGAGAGAAGGAAGGGAGAAAAGAAAGAAGGAAGGAAGGAAGGAAGGAAGGAAGGAAGGAAGGAAGGAAGGAAGGAAGGAAGGAAGGAAGGAAGGAAGGAAGGAAGGAAGGAAGGAAGGAAGGAAGGGAGGAAAGAATGAAGGAAGAAAAGAAGGAAGGAAGGAAGGAAGGAAGGGAGAAAAGAAAGAAGGAAGGAAATAAGGAAGGAAGGGAGGAAGGGAGAAAAGAAGGAAGGAAGGAGAGAAGGAAGGAAGGGAGAAAAGAAAGAAGGAAGGAAGGAAGGAAGGAAGGAAGGAAGGAAGGAAGGAAGGAAGGAAGGAAGGAAGGAAGGAAGGAAGGAAGGAAGGAAGGGAAAAAAGAAGGAAGGAAGAAAAGAAGTGAGGAAAGAAGTAAGGAAGGGAAAAAAGAAGAAAGGAAGGGAGGAAAGAAGGAAGGAAGAGAGAAAAGAAGGAAGGGAGGAAAGGGGAAAACAAGGAAAGAATTTACGAGGGGAGAAAAGAAGGAAGGAAGGAAGGAAGGAAGGAAGGAAGGAAGGAAGGAAGGAAGGAAGGAAGGAAGGAAGGAAGGAAGGAAGGAAGGAAGGAAGGAAGGAAGGAAGGAAGAAAGGAAGGAAGGAAGGAAGGAAGGAAGGAAGGAAGGAGAGAGCAGGAGGAAAGAAGGAACAGGAGAATTAGGTAATTTTAACCCAAAGACAGTACAAGGGTTAATGTCCCTGCTTTTCTTATGGTTTATTTTCCACTGTAAGGTGACAAATCCAAATTGCAGAAGGAATACTTTTTTACTTTACTTAGTTTTCTCTCAGCAGATTACAAGAAAGAGGAAGGTGACATTGTACTGTGTTGAATTTTGGGTAAATGGCTATCATTGTTAGACATACTAACCCGTAAAAGGTTAGTAAACCTCAACTGCAAGTCGGCATTAGATACCATATTGATACCATGCCAAGTGTTGTGTGTCATTACCAAACATGTTGTGTAGCTGAATGCAGTTGGGATTTTATGATTGGTTTACTTTAATAAGTAGGCCAAGAAAAGGGGGTCAGACTCTGCAGGGGACCAGATTTCAGCACAGCGTGGACTTGTAAATGAACAAGTCTTGTGCTCAACCAGCGCAGAACTTTTCCGCCTAGTCCTTTCATTTATAACTTTTAAACAAACACTCACACTTGGAAAATGTATCAACTCATTAAAACAATAAACAAAAAGCTTCCCCAAACTGATTTTATAGTGTGTGAGAAAGTGAGTTGAGGTAGTGTACTAAGGGCAGTAGTTCAGTTCACTTTATGTTGTTCCTTGGAGTTTTTTCACTAACGTGTCTTTTCTCTACTCAGTAAATTAAAAAAAAACACACTTAAAAGCAGTAGCTATCACAAGTAATGTGATCATGACCCAACTCCACACTGAATATTGTAAAAACCAGTTGGTATCTCAAGTTCTGACTCTCATGAACCTACCACATAAGAGGAATTAGAGTTGTCTTTTGTAAGACTTAGGAATAACTGTTGCTAGAGACTGAACCCACATCATTTACTCAGATTTACACTATTTCTCTAGCTTGTGCAGAGTGACCACCATTGATATTCTGCTGCATTAACTAACTGGAGTAGTTTTACCTTAAGTTCTGGTTTAACTGTCACATTTGCACCTCTGTCTTTCATCTCCTTGCATCTTAAATCGTGCATATCATTTGCTGAACATGAACTTGTGGATGTCTTAAATCAGGGTATAGATAATTCACTTTTTATAATCAATAGCTACTTTTATCTCAGATTCATCGATCTAAGAATCATAGATGATTATTGACACTGAGTTATATTTATAATAGAAATAAGATATTGTTCAAACTTGATATTAAAGCAACATTTCTGTTATTAATGTGTATGCTTTATAGCCTTTACTGACTAGATTAAAAGGCATTATTTAGGCTGTTTGCAGGGGCTGAAGAAAACCCTGCCCACATTACTTCTTCAAATGCATTTTGTTCTCACTTTGCTCTCTATCAGAAAGAGGGTCCACACTGATTAGCATATGTCTCTGTGTGTGTCTTACTATGCTTTCCTCTTTTCTTCATTGTCTACAATATTGTCTTTTCCCCCTGGCTGTGGAAATTTTTCTGACCTTAATCTTCCCCTGTTTCTCTCCACCCTGCCTAATCTCGTACATAATGTGAATAGCGTCTGACGCCAAGACATACAAAAGGTGCTGTCGCACACAAAACAATGAGCCAATGGCTAGATGTCTCTGTCTCTATCGCATGTACACATTCACCAAAAAAATGTGCAATTTATTGGCACACAAAAAACAAGACATACACAACTGTGATTGCTTTTTCAGAATCCCACACGTGCCTATATGGACGTATGTATGTGTGCCATTGGACACAGCCAGACATTACTCATGTTCAGATATGGCTGTGATTACTAAAGCACATCCTAATACTGCATGCACACACACGTATGCATACACACTTGTGATCCAGCTCTGTGAACCAATATATCGGTTCTTTTTCTGTTTTATCTCTTTAACTTCTGACACACAAATTCACACCAGTTGAATTTGGCAGGTCCTTTTTTGCACCTCATCTCTCCTTTGTGTCCGTTTTCTTTTGTATTAATATTGTACAAGGAAGACAGTTTCCATACTAAGTTGTAGCCTGTAAATTAAATGTAGAATGATGTCACTTTCACAATCAAGTGACATTTTTGAAGAGAAAGAGGTTAATAGAGACATACCGTGGGCAGAAGCCTGCCTGGAATATTCTTTGAAGATTATTGTGATCGTTTGGAAACATGAGTGGAACTGAATCTAAACCAGGTTTCATATCAAAAAGGGTTATACGTATTTGTTATTACGTGCTGAGCCAAATGTAACGATACTGTGTGTACATGTTAGTCTGCATGTTTAAAAGTAGAATAATATGTCAAATCCAACCTCGTTTGTGTGCTACCCTTCCTTATCTCCCCCTCACATACTTTACCCCCAGGCCACACAAACTGCTATTCTATTACCTTACTCACATGCACGCACACGCGCACGCACAGCTTCCTTCCTTCATCAATTAATAGCAAATAACAGTTTCAAGTGGCGATGATTGGGGTACAAGCAGGCTGTGAAAAATACATACTGTACGCAGTACTCGAGTTGTAAAAAACAATCAGGGGGAGGGTGGATTTAATCATATGGGGACAGATCATTTGTGCTGATTACAGAAAATATAATATATTACAAATAATAGCAGTGACCAAAACACCTGCAGAAATACTGCAGGAATGACATAGCAGCAGTTAAATGCAGCCTTCTGTAAGCTTTAAATATCCACTGGGCTTACATCAAATACATCAAAACACAACAATAAAAAACACTTTTCTGAACTTATCAATATGACTCTGTCCTTCACAGGATAAGTAAAATGGATCACTGCAAAAACTCAAAATCTTAACAAGAATATTTGTCTTATTTCTAGTTAAATTGTCTCATTTTAGTAGAAAAATCTCATTACACTTAAAACAAGACTCATCACTGGAAAAAACAACAATTTTCACCTGTTTCAAGTAGATTTTCACTTGAAATAAGTAGAAAAATCTGCCAGTGGAACAAGATTTTTTTGCTTGTAATGAGAGTCTTGTCCCACTGGCAGATTAAGTTATAATCTGCCAGTGGGAAGTTATTCCCACTGGCAGTTATTTTTCTGGTGATGACTCTAAATGTTGAAATAGCAGTAAAACCACATTCATTGATGAAATGACATAAGGGATGGAAAGGAGGGATGGCAGTTTTACAGGGGGATGATTTGGACCGTTTTTATTTCAGGGGGGATGCCGTCCCCCCTCATCCCCCCTCAACTCCAGTACTGACTGTACGTTGACATAAGTGAGTGCTTAAAAACACATCACCTTCATAAATTGGTACAAGTTGTGATTCACCAACCAGGGAAATCATGAGCTGACTTTGAGCCCCACAGAAGATGAGATGCTGGATGCTCCGCTACGGAAACAGGCTTTACACACATACATTTGGGAACCCACAAGGGCACGTGTACACACGCTGGATGGGAATTGAATCGTGTGGTGGATTTAGTTTTTCACACGTCTTTTGCATTTCAACATTTTTTTGCAAAAAAAAAAAAATATTATTTGTATCGTCTTTGTTGTTTATCTGAGGTCATATTTGCCTAATTTTAACAGCTGGTACAAGCCTCCAACAGGATACTATTTGGTTAACAGCTTGACAAGAATCTGCTGCATATATTTTAGCTGCAATAATAAAACGCATCCTGAAGCTTGTGATTTTTCTCTGGCCTTGTCTCTCGCACACATTATAAGGACTTTCAAGAGTACAGGACTGTCTCATAAAATTTGAATATTGTGATAAAGTTCTTTATTTTCTGTAATGCAAATAAAAAAACTAAAATGTCATACATTCTGGTTTAATTACAAATCAACTGAAATATTGCAAGCCTTTTATTATTTTAATATTGCTGATCATGGCTTACAGTTTACGAAAACTCAAATATCCTATCTCAAAAAATTTAAATATTCTGGGAATCTTAATCTTTTTTTTTAATTTTTTTTTTAATTGCATTACAGAAAATAAAGAACTTTATCACAATATTTGAATTTTCTGAGACAGTTCTGTATATCTTGAAATGCGTGTGTGTGCTGCCAGTTTGACAGTGCAGTGGTAAAGCTAAGCCAAGCTGATTCCTGCCCTCTCTTTCTGTCATCTACAATACAGAAATCTATGATTCAGCTGTCACTATTGTACCCCACTGCAAGCCCTACCACTGCGTGTGTGTTCCTTGTTTTCTAACAGCATTTTCTCTCACTCTCTTTCTCTTTTTTTCCCACCAGGTAAATCCTGCCGTAGCCCCTCACTGACACTGAAAGTAAGAAAATCAATGTATTGGATTTTTTTCTTTCTTTTTCTTTCTGCTCAATTCTACCTGATTTTGCGAATAGACACATTCATCCACATGAAAAAGCCACATGGCAAACCTTGCGCTTATTCCTTTTTCTTCTTTTAATTAAATTTGTTATTTTTTTATTTTGTAAAGAAAACCAAAAACATAACTCAAACTAAAATAAATTGTTATTTGAAGATTCACAATTGTTCAGTGGTTAATTAACAGTAACACCTACATTTATAAATTATTTTCCCTGTTTGACAGATTTTATTGACATTTTCAAGTTTTCAAGGTTTAAAACATCAATACCAAAATACACAAATGATTGGGCTTGTATTTGCCTTAAAAGCCCATTTTAAATCTCCCTGCTGATATGTGCAAGGTTGAAACATCACATGTGCCAAAAATTAATTTTACACGATTTTTGTCATACTTGATTATTACTGTTCACAAGGCCATTACAATGCACGACAGAATTACTTACTTACTTACTTACTTACTTACTTACTTACTTACTTACTTACTTACTTACTTACTTACTTACTTACTTACTTACTACAGTAGTACCAACAACATATTCACTTGTCAATGTTCTGCAAACATCATCCATGCCATGTCTGTTTGTATATGTGATAGTGACATTCCCTGGTCTCATGGATCTCAGGGAACAAGCCTTGTGTTGAAGGGGAAGGGAAAGGCACCTTTGCTCAGACCTCTGCTGAGATTATAATCTTATGGAATTTACCGAGGTTTTTTGGATTAAACAGATCCTGCCATTATGGCATTGACCAGAGCCTGAACCTGACATCACAGGTTTTTCAGGTTCCTTTTTAGTTTATGGTTGAAACAAAAAAACTGGATTCAAGAGAGTTGAAGTAGTTAAAGTAAAGTAGACAAGTTAAAGTAGACAAGATACAATGAATGATCCAATGAAATACAGCTCAGTCTTGATTCAGTTACGTTCCAGTCAATTCATTTTAGTCCAAGGAAAAAATGTATAATTGCGATATGAAAATGCCTATTACTCATAATATTTTCTTGTCAAATTGTCCTATTATATGGGAAATTGATTAAACGTTAAATCATATACCCTAAAACACAGGTGTCAAACTGAATCCCAGAAGGGCCGGTGTCCTGCATGTTTTAGATGTTTCACTGCTTTAACACACCTGATTCTAATTAATCATCGTCACCAGCTTGTCATCAAAGTCTGGATAGTTCTGTTAATGACACAGTCACTTGTATCATGGTGCAATGAAGCAGGGAAACATCTAAAACCTGCAGGGACACCGGCCCTCGAGGACTGGAGTCCGACACCCCTGCCTTAAAAGCTCAGTCATCAATAGACCTTAATGGACACATACTTTGGACCAGCAGTGCTCATTTCCTAAAACGGACATCAATGACCCGTAACTGGTAAAAGTTAATGGTAATTAAGTTAGGTTTACAATCTAATCTAAAATCATGAAATGTAATTTGTGCCACTTTATACCCTGGGTTTTCACCAATTTCAAAGGTAATCTTGCAGCATTTGCTTCTGTTGAGTATTCATTTAAGTTAATTGAAATTGAAATTGCAATTGGTTGCATTGGAAACTACGAAATTGGTGGACTAGATTGTGTAATGAAAGATGAGATCTTACCCAAAGCAATTCAATTCAATTCAATTTTATTTATATAGCGTCTAATACAACAGATGTTGTCTCTAATGTTGTTTCCAGAGACCCAGAACATGACCGCCGAGCAATTATTACATAAACAATGGCAGGTAAAAACTCCCATAGTGGGAGAAAAGCCTTAAGCCAAACAGTGGCAAGAAAAACTCCTCTTTAGGAGGGAAGAAACCTTGAGCAGGACCAGGCTCATAAGGGGGGACCCTCCTGCCGAAGGCCAGACTGGGAAGCAGACGGCTGAGTCAACCAAAAAATACATTGTGGGGCTTGAGGCACGAAGTTTTTTAGGGGGTGCTGTTGAGCCATTAGGCCACGCCCATTAATGCAAACCATTAAATATCACATTTTTCACCAGGCCTGGCTTACGTGCAAAATTTGGTGACTTTTGGGGCACGTTTAGGGGGGCAAAAAGGCCCTCCTTTCGTCGGGAAGAAAAACGAGGATAAAAACAAAAACGAGAAAAATTCCTACAGATACAATAGGGCCTGTCAGTACTTGGGCCCTAATTAAAGCTGCAAGCAGGGATGAACGGCCCTTGCGCGTGCAATTTTCCCCAATAAAGGTAAAGGACTCAAAACTAAGTCTGATGACACCACCCACGACTCTTTATGTCAAACCATTCAAAAGTTATGGCAGAAGAACTGGCATAAATCGCGCCAAAATTACATGATTAATTCAGAATGGCTGACTTCCTGTTCGGTTTCGGCCATGGCGCCAAGAGACTTTTCTTTAAGTTGCGACATGATACAGGTGTGTACCAATTTTCGTGCATGTACGTCAAACCGTATTGCAGGGCTTGAGGCACAAAGTTTTCTAGGGGGCACTGTTGAACCATTAGGCCACGCCCATTAATGCAAACCATTAAATATCATATTTTTCGCCAGGCCTGGCTTGCGTGCAAAATTTGGGGACTTTTGGGGGGGCAAAAAGGCCCTCATTTCGTCGGAAGAAGGAAAATAAAAAAAACGAGAAAAATTACAATACAATACAATAAATTACGATACAATAGGGCCTTCGCACTGTAAATGCTCAGGCCCTTATTAGGACTGCATTATCTGGCACTAATAGCTCGATCTTAAGAGCTTCAGTTTGGTTTGATTGCAGCCTGACTAAGGTTTATACAATTTGACTTTCTGTTAGTGCATGTAAACGTACTGCTTGCCATACTTTCCATAAACCAAATCCTCAACAGCCATCAAGCCAACACTCCACGTGAGTTGTGTTGAAACGCTCCATAGAAGAGAGGGGTAAGCAAAGCACATCAACATTTAAAGGGACATGCACCAAAATGACTTGATTTATGAAGAGCTGATTTTGACAAGGTAGAGTTATTGTTTGCAGCCTGATGGATGAAGCTGTCACTTAGTCTGGTCTTCCCAGCCCGGAGACTCTGCAGCCTCCTTCCTAATGGCAGCAGACTGAATAAGCTGTGTGATAGGTGAGTGGGATCTCTTGCAATACAAAAGGCTTTGCTGCTGAGGCGGTCATTGTTAATGACCCGGAGGGAGGGGAGAGAGGCACCAACAATCGTCTCAGCTGCTCTTACTAGGCACTGGAGGGTTGCGCCACAGGCATTGTACCACACAGTGATGGAGCTGGTCAAGATGCTCTCGATGGTGCCTGTGTAGAGGGTTGCTCATGATGGGAGCAGGGGCTCTTGCTCTCCTCAGTTTGTGGAGGAAGAACAGACACTCCAGGAGAGGTCCTCTGTGATGTGCACACCCAGGACGTTGGTTCCGTTGTTGATGGTCAGAGGAGGATGCTGTGTGTGCATGCTCCTAAAGTCCACAACAGTCCATGAGAGTCTCCTTCATCTGTTGTGCCTGCACCACATGGCCAGGTGGTTCACCTTGCTTCCGTAGTTAGGATATTGGACAGGCTTGATGTGCTGCATGACAAGCTGTTCGAAGCACTTCATTATCATGAGGGTAAGTGCAACCAGACAGTAGTCATTGAAGCATGAGGGAGACGACATTTTCAGGACTGGAATGATAATGGTGGCTTCGAGGCAAGTTGGGGACAACGGCCTGACTCAGGGAGATGTTACAGATGAAGAAATCTTTGTGTTTTCTTACACAGTGTCACAGTACACAACACTGCATGTTGTCAGGACTTGGACCTTTGTGTGCATTAATCTTGCAAAGGGATCTTCTCATGCTTTCTAGGGACAGTATAATTACCTGATCAACAGGTGGGGGTGAGGATTTCTGTGCAGGGGTGCTGTTGTGTGCCAAAAAGCGAGTGAATTTTTTCAATTCAATTTTATTTATATAGCGTCTAATACAACAGCGTTGTCTCTAGACGCTTTACAGAGACCCATACCCAGAACATGACCCCCGAGCAGTTATTACATAAACAATGGCAGGTAAAAACTCCCCTAGTGGGAGAAAAACCTTAAGCCAAACAGTGGCAGGGAAAAACTCCCCTTTAGGAGGGAAGAAACCTTGAGCAGGACCAGGCTCATCAGGGGGGACCCTCCTGCCGAGGGCCAGACTGGTGGGTCAGGGACGGCAACAGCACAGCAGGCAGGTGGAAGCAGCAACGGGATGACCGGGGGTGGGGACCGCAGGCCAGCACGCAGCTCCCGAAGCTCCGGCCCAATCAGCAAGTCCCAGGTTGGGGTGCAGGGTCAGGAAAAGACTTGTGCTCCGTAATGCAAGCTACAAGCCACCCATGACCACCTGCAGGACAAAAGAGAGAAAAGGGGAGGAGAAGGGGGGGCCAGCAACGGGATGACCAGGGGTGGGGACCGCAGGCCAGCACGCAGCTCCCGAAGCTCCGGCCCAATCAGCAAGTCCCAGGTTGGGGTGCAGGGTCGGGGAAAGACTTGTGCTCCGTAATGCAAGCTACAAGCCACCCACGACCACCTGCAGGTTCCGGTGTCCGGCAAAGGATGCTGCAACATGGACAAAAGAGAGAAAAGGGAGGAGAAGGGGGGGCCAGCACAAGAAACCACAGGAGCGACTCTGACACACTAAAGTTTACACTACCTAGAGATTTACCAACACCAGCTAGAGGTTTACTAAACACTAACTATAGGCTTTACTAAACAGAAATGTTTTAAGTTTAGTTTTAAAGGTGGAGGTGGTGTCAGCCCCCTTAACCCAGATTGGAAATTGGTTCCATAGTAGTGGTGCCTGATAGCAGAACGCCCGCCCTCCAAATCTACATTTAGATACTCTAGGAACTACGAGTAAACCTGCACTCTGAGAACGGAGAGCTCTGACAGGAACATAAGGCACTATCAGGTCTTGCAAATAATGCGGAGCTAAGCCGTTTTGGGCTTTATACGCAAGTAATAAAATTTTAAATTGGATTCTGAATTTTACGGGTAACCAATGGAGCGACGCTAACACTGGAGAGACGTGGTCTCTCCTGCTAATTCCTGTCAGTACTCGTGCTGCTGCATTTTGGATCAGCTGGAGCCTATTCAGCAAATTACTTGGACATCCTGCTAACAACACATTACAGTAATCTAGTCTAGAAGATACAAACGCATGAACTAGTTTTTCTGCATCACTCTGCGAGAGGATTTTCCTAATCTTTGCAATATTACGGAGATGGAAAAAGGCTATTTTACAAACCTGATTGACATATGGTTTAAACGACAAATCCTGATCGAAAATAACACCAAGGTTTCTCACAGTTGCACTGGAAGCCATCGCAACACCATCTAATCCCTTCCTAAAATGCTCTTGACCAAGAATGATAACCTCTGTTTTATCTGAATTTAGAAGCAGGAAATTTCTGGACATCCAGTCCTTGATGTCCCTAAGACATGCCTGAAGTTTAACTAACGGTTCTGTTTCATCCGGCTTCATAGACAAATAGAGCTGCGTATCATCAGCATAACAATGAAAGTGTATGTCGTGATTCTGGATTATACTTCCCAACGGCTGCATGTATAAACTGAACAAGATTGGTCCTAGCACTGAACCCTGCGGAACACCATAACAGACCCTTGACTGTTCTGAAGAAACCTCATGTACATGAACAAACTGGAACCTGTCAGATAGGTATGATTTAAACCAACATAGAGCTGTCCCTTTAATCCCAACAACATGCTCTAACCTGTGCAGTAAAATGCCATGATCTATAGTGTCAAAAGCAGCACTGAGGTCCAGTAGAACCAGTATGGACACTAATCCCTTATCTGAGGCCATAAGGAGGTCATTCGTGACTCGAACAAGTGCTGTCTCTGTGCTATGATGCATTCTGAACCCTGACTGAAAGACTTCAAACAGATCATTTCTATACAAATAGTCACATAACTGGCTTGAAACTGCCTTTTCCAGAATTTTAGACACAAATGGAAGGTTGGAAATTGGTCTATAATTAGCTAAGGTGTCTGGGTCAAGAGAAGGTTTTTTAAGTAAAGGTTTAATTACTGCGACTTTGAAAACCTGTGGTACATATCCTAAACTTAGGGATAAGTTAATTTGGTCCAGTATTGTCGTACCAATAAGAGAAAAAATATGTTTGAATAGTCGAGTCGGGATGGGGTCTAACATACATGTGGTTGACTTAGCTCTATTAACGAGTGAAGTCAGCTCAGGGAGGTCTATAGGATCAAAACAGTCTAGAGACAAGTCAGAGCCTAGGGAAGTCGCTAAAGCTGAAGAAACACCTACAACCGGCTGGTTGATTTCTTCTCTAATTCTCGCGATTTTACTGTTGAAGAAGCCCATAAAGTCCTCACTACTGAGAGCTGCAGGAATGCACGGCTCAACAGAGTTGTGACTCTTTGTCAGTCTGGCTACAGTGCTGAACAGAAAACGTGGGTTACTTTTGTTATCCTATATCAACGTTGAATAATAAGCTGTTCTGGCTTTGCGAATTGCTTTTTTATATACTATTAGAATATCTTTCCATTCACAATGAGAGTCTACAGACCTACAAGAGTACCACTTCCTTTCCATTTTACGCACGTTTTGTTTCAACATGCGGATATCTGAATTATACCAGGGAGTTAAGCTCCTGTGGCTAGAAACCCTCCTTTTCAAAGGAGCAACTTCATCTAAAGCTGAATGCAACAAATCAGCAGTGTTACTAGCAAGGAAATCAACATCTGCAGAGGTAGAACCCAGGTCACTGGCCTCGACTACATCACTATTTCGCACTGTCGTAAGATAAGCAATGGCCTCCCTAAATTTAACAATAACTTCATCAGACAAACATCTGCTAAAATAATACCTCCTATTTTGCACTTCAACATCAACAAAATTAAATTCAAACGTTATTAAGTAATGGTCGGATAAAAGGGAGTTTACAGGTGACACCAACAGACCATCAGTTTCAACACCGTAGGTGAGAACGAGATCGAGAGTATGATTAAAACAGTGCGTCGGTTTATCCACTTTTTGTGAGATACCCATTGATTCTGGAAGAGAATCGAAGGCTAATTTAAGATTATCGCTTTCAACATCCATATGAATGTTAAAATCACCCACTATGATGAATTTATCCATGCTGATCAATAATCCAGAAAGGAAATCTGAAAATTCAGACAAAAACTCCAGATACGCACCAGCAGGGGGCCGGTACACTACCACTAACACAACTGGCTTCTCTGGCTTCAGACCAAGCATGAGGCTTTCAAATGTATTATAGTTGCACTTAGGTTCAATTTTTGTTTGGAGACCGGAGTTATAAATTGCTGCGACTCCTCCGCCTCGGCCCGTGCTTCTAGGAATGTGATGATTAAAGTAGCCGGGCGGAGTTGATTCATTCAAACTAACATACTCTTCCTCCTGTAACCATGTTTCTGTTAAGCAGAAAATATCACTCCTGCTCTCTGTAATTATATCATTTACTAACAGAGACTTAGAGCTTAATGATCGTATATTTAGTAGTCCACATCTAATTTTTCGGTCTGTAATTGGTACCAAATGTACATTGGTTTTAATTTTTACAAGGTTATCTTGGTTAACGCCTCTATAACGCTGCACCTGGTGAACTTTTGGAGGGCGGGGAACAGCAACCACTTCTATTTTGCTAGGCACCTGGCCAGAGTCGCCAATATCATGTAGTCCTACAGTTTTAGAGTCGCTAATTACATAATGCAATCCTACAGTTTTGTTGGCAGGCGTTGGTCCTCGAGAAGCAGCAGAGAAGTGTGTTAAACTACAGCTCTGCATCCTGGCCTGGACCCTGCATTGTCAGGGGGAGTGTCTAATAACATTGGCCAGATTTCTGAAAAAAGTTCTTCATCTCATCTAGCAATGAGGAGGAGCTGTCAGAGGTCTGTGGTGCAGGCTTATAGTCAGTAAGGGCTTGAGGCCCCATCACAGATTCTCAGGCTATATCTTTACGAATACAGAACATTTATGATTTTAAAAACATCCTTCATAAAGATGGACGTGTGTCAGTAAATGTGTGCATCCATATTAATGTACTAAATAGGCCTGAAAACGCTGTAAAATACCTGGCAGGCCTGTTGGTGCCACTGTGATGCTATGACGGAAACAAGCGAAAACAGGCGGCAAAACTTTGGGCATGCACACTTGCACAGAAATCTGTAAACAGAGAAGTACAGGTGACGTGTATGATGCAAGCATTTCAGAAGAGTTGCAGAGAGGCAGTAACAATGGAGCCACATAAATGGTGTCTTCAAATCTTTCCACTCTGTAACCCGGTTTCAAAAAAGGTTATTTACGGAACCCCAAAACACCGGCTATGTATGGATGATACGCTGGCTTTGTAAAATACTTTTGCATTCAGGCCTGAGCTGTTTTCATTTGGATGAGGCCTGAGTTTCTATGCTGTCGCTGAACTGATGGCTGATCCACCTGGAATACTGCTGCTTGGTCTCTCTTATGCCACAGCTTAGCCTTAGTTGATCCCAAGCCCACCTTGTTCCCAGCTCTGAAAACAGTGTTCCGAGCCTTCGGGAGCTTGTGGACAGCCCTGACCCACCTTGTGGATCGCTTCTGATTGGCCTGGACAGTGATGGTCTTGTTAACTGTTACATCATCAATGCACTTGTTGATGTAAGCACTGACATGCTCTTTGGGTCGCTGTGGTTGAAATCCCAGGCCAAGATGAGGAAAGCATCTGGGTAAGCAGTCTGCTCCTCGCTGATACACTGGTCATTTAAATAATTTTCATTCAGTGCCTTGCTTTTGTTGTTGTTGCTGGATCTGGGAGGGATGTAAAGCCACAAGCAGTATGGTTTTAAGTTCCCTCGGTAGGTAGAAAAATCGGCATCTAATGACCAAACTCCACCAGCAGTAAGTACTGGTAGTGCTTGCAGACCACAGTAGCATCCTGGCACCATGCATCATCGATGTAAACAAAGAGCCTGATGCCATGGATCTTACCTCCCTTAACAAGAGCTCTGTTCCATCGTTGGCATGTTAGCCGGTTAAGCCGAATGGCGCAGTTTGGCACACTGTGGTTGAACCGTGTTCCCACAAACTCAAAAACACAAAATTCTCTCACGGTCCTCAGAGTAGAGAAGAATACTCTTATGTGGTCCAGCTTATTTTTCAAGGAGCGTAGGTTCACTAGTACGATGGTCGGGATAGCTATCTTGTGTGGGCTAGCCGCTAGCCTAGCTCAGACACCTTAGCACTTACCCCTCTTCTGCTTCCTCTCACAATGCTTAATGCAAATCCATGGTGGATGAGATTCAGGAGTGGGGTACGCTGATGGTGTTCGCTTCCAGAGTAGTCTACAGCTCTGTTGCACTTTGGTTTGAACAGAGTTTAGTCCTTTAAATATGGTTCTGCCAACATTGAGCAGAACCTCACAGCTGAATGTACATCTGTAGCCAAATGAATGCAGTGAAGACATAAAAAACACAGACTCTTACAACACGAAAGACACAAAAACACCATACTGTGGGGACAAAGAGAAGCCGCAACACCTGCCCATGCCACCATTTCGTTTATTTATTTGTTTTGTTTTGTTTTTATATGGCACCATGAGCTGATTGAAATGCATTTTCACTTTTTTCTATATGTCATGGCTGTATATTTGAATTGACAATAAAGTTGACTTTGACAATGGCATTGCAGGGTTCAGTCTCCAGTCTAAAAACACTTTGGACTGGTGATAGATCCACCAACATTCCACTTGGAATATGATAGATAGATGTCTTTATTGTTGCTAAACAAGTTTAGTAAAATTGACATTGGGGCTCTCGTTTGCAAAGAAAAAAGAAAAGAAGAGCAACAGCAACTATACAATAAAATACTTTAAATTACTTTAGGGGATGGGGGGAGTCAGGAGGTGTCTGTGTGTGAGGTCGGGTACAGGGGGGTGAAGGCTGTGACAACTCTGAAGAAAAGCTGTCCCTCAGCCTGTTTGTTGTGGTCCGTATGTTTCTGTACTGCTTGCCTGATGGAATTCACGACTGAGTTGGTGAGTGGATGGCAGTGCAGTCGTGTGTGAACAGAGTGAAGAGGGCTGGGCTGAGAATACATGTTAGACCTTCCAGAAAAAAGCGGGCTAAATCCTTGATTATGCAGGCTAAAATCCTTGATTATGCGTGCTAAAATCTTTGATTATTCGGTGAAAATATGTAGGGTTTTTGTAAGATTTTATGCAGTGAAATTGCAGGGAGTTGCGAATATTTGCGGAAAGTTGTGAAATATGTGAAAAGTTGCGAAATATGCGAAAAGTTGCAGAATATGCAGGAAATGTAATAAAGGTAATTCTCCCTGTTCTAACTGCGCTACTACTGAATAAAAGAGATTTTAGTCACTTCCTATAATAAATAAGCATGCTAGAAACAAGCTGCATCACAGACAGTGCAAATTTTTAGTTATTTTTTATTGTCTCAACTTAAGAATTTTTTCACTATTTTTAAATGCTTTTTTTAAACAATAAAAAAAGAACAGTTTTGGACATACAAAGTTTCCACCCGACAGCAATGATATAAGAAAATGTGATCAGCATGTAAGCTGAGACATTAGACTGTTTGCAAAACAGGGGACCTATTATGAAAAACAGGTTTTTTCTTGCTTTAACATATATAAAGTGGTCTCCCCTCAGCCTGCCAACTCAGAGAAGGAGGAAAGCAACCAGATTCTGCAGTGTCTGTACAGCCGCCTGGATGAGCCATCCAGTGTGATGTGGCTTCTACGAGCCGTTCAGATTCTGCTCCCGTCGTGACGTCACGACAGGAGCGATGAGTGAAACCACGCCCACAACTAACTGGCGGCCGGAGCTTCCGCCATTTTTTCGTAGCGGTGTATCGCGTCATTCGCGTCATCGCGTCAGGCAGCCAATCAGCACAGTGCCTCATTATCATAGCCGCCTGCCAACTCAGAATCCCTCATAGAGAAGGAGGTTAGAAACGGGGAAGATAAAGACATGGCTTAGAGACTGAATTTCTAATTTATTTAGCAAAAACAATAAAAAGCTTGTTTTTAAGACATTCAAGGCCTGTTTAAAATAGGTATTAGATGCCATAATAGGTCCCCTTTAAGTGAAATCTTTGACCATTAAACGGTTGTAGTATAAAACATAGGTAGCACAACAGTGTATTGCTATGCAAAAACAAAACAAGTGCAATGTCTTACAACTGTAAGGTTGTAGTAAAGCTATGTGCACAAAAACAGCAATGAGTGGTATTCAACAAGAGTTCACAGTGTGTGAAAAATGAACAAAACAATAGTGCGATCTTACAACTCTTGTTGTATGAATTCCTGCATTAATAAATGAGAGTCCACTGTGTTTGAAAACGACTGCATAGTTAGTGTAACTGGTCAATCATTCATCATCCTCGATCCCCTCTCCTTCAACATCCATCTCCTCTCCATCCTTCTCATCCACCCACCCCTCCATATGCTCTCCCTCTATCTCCTGTCCCTTCTTCCTGTCCTCCCTCTCAAGTGCTCCACTGCGGATCCGTTGGTTATGGCATAAGAAGACCAAGGCTTTGAGGTTTCGGTTGGTAGTTGATCTCCTTCGGCTGGACAACACCAGCTTGTAGATGCTGTTGCTTCGTTCTGCATCGGCTGAGTTGGAGACAGCATCTTTGTAACGGTGGGCCAAGGAAGACAGTACAGGAAGTCTCTCTTGTATGCCATCCCAGAACATATCCAAATCCACCACGCCAGACTGCGCAACTCTGAATGCTGCTGGACCCAGGGTTGTGAAATAAGAATTTAATTCATTGGTCGGCACGTGAGTGAAACCTGGAATGGCCTTGTAGCTATCCACAGAGGCATCTAGGAACGCGATGTGGCGAGGGTCAAACACTCTGACCTCCTGGAGAAACTCTATGGCAGGCTGTCCATATGACATGTACTGTACTTGGTGAGCTTGTCTTCAGCATTGAGGTACGCCTCACCAACTGTGCAGAGGATCTGTGTCTTCGTGGGGTGTAGTAGGTCAAACTCCTTGAAGTATTCGGCACATACCTCATACTGCAGCTCTTTGTTGACAGCAATGACAACCTGCAGATCCTCCAGATAATTGAAGATCTTTGTGGTCACTGGGCGTCTGCTCTCGAAGATGTCTAGTAGATTGATTATGTGTTTGCACTTGTCAGCCATGATCATGATTTGCACATGACTGGGACTGAGCCAGATTTGGCATGTCATGGAGTCTCTCCACAGAATGTGGTACACTTCTGCCACACCCCTGTGAATGAAAAACACAAAGAGAAAGAAAAGAGAAGAAAATGATTAGGTCAAAAATAACATTAACTAACATTTTTACTTTGATATAATTAACTCATTCATGTTTGTGTGTGTAGGTGTAGGGGTCTAGTTAGTGGAGAAATAAATAATTACTGTTATATGAAGTTACGTTTATTTACCTGTGTTTCCATCTCAATGAACTCCTTGTACAGTCCAAAATACTATGTGTGGTACTGTACAGCAAATAACCAGGGGCCTTATGTATAAAAGAGTGCGTAGGATTCATACTTAAAGTGTACGTGCGCTCAAAAGCCGAAAATAGCGCGCGTGCAAAAAAATCCTGATTTATAAAACCGTGTGCACGCACACTTGCACGCAATGTTCTCTTTATAAATCACAGTCCAGCTGGAAGGTTGCGCACGTGAAATTGTCTCATACCCCGTCCTCTACACGCCCACTTTTTACCATGAATGGTCAATGCAAACTACTTGATGACTGTATTTGCATATGAATGAGCCTGCTGAGCATGCGCAGCGGCTCCCTGCAGTCTGTTTCTGCTGTGCGTCAGGATGAATGAGACGTGTCGAGCCACCGTGTCACTAAATTTCACGGAGACCGAGATCGAGATGTTGTGGATGAGGTGGAGGACAGGAAAACCACATTATTTGGTGGTCACAGTATTGGCATCACTAACACAAAGAAAGCGAGTGAGTGGCAGCACGTTGTTGCTGCTGTAAACGCAGTGAGTGCCACGGACAGATCTGTTGCAGAAATAAAAAAGAAGTGGTGCGATTGGAAGGTGGAAGCCAAGAGGAGAGTGGCCCAGCACTTATTTGTTCTGTCCTCAGTCACTACGGTTGTTGCGGTGGGTGACGAGGAGGTTCCCGGCCCGGCGTGTCCTGCACCGCGGCTGCAGCAGCAGCAGCACCAAAGTCCTGACTGACGCTTTGCTTCAAACACAGAGGGACACGATCAGTGCTATTATATTATAAGTCTGATATGTGATGACATTAAAAGTATGACATGAATCTGGCTTCCTTTCACCACCTCACCGTCTGCGTCGCCAGTTCCCCATATCTTCAAAATTATTTTTGCGCTAGGATCAAAGTTTTTCCCTCTAAGTTTTTATTTTAAAACCTTTGCGTAGAAGATGGCGTGCGCATCTTTCAAGCCCTGTTTTCTGCGCACGCAAGCTTTATAAATGAGGCCCCTGATCTGGAGCTGCTGCAGCCTTGTAAGCTCCAGGAATGTTGCTGTACACCTGGTCCAGAGTGTTATTGTTTCTTGTCGGAAAGTTTATGAATTTGTTGAATTTGGGAAACATAGCCTTCAGTTCAAAGTGGTTAAGGTCTTCCATCACATTCAGAGCCCCCTCCGTGTTGGCGTTCATCTGCCTGCTGATCAGGCAGTACTACTCCTCCAGTACTAAATTAGCATTAGCCCGCGGAGGTATGTAGATGGCTATAATAACAATAGACGAGAGTTCCCTCATCCGCTTGAAGGGTCTGCAGAGACCCAGAACATGAACATAAACCCCTGAGCAATTATTACATAAACTATGGCAGGTAAAAACTCCCATAGTGGGAGAAAAGCTTTAAGCCAAACAGTGGCAAGGAAAAACTCCCCTTTAGGAGGGAAGAAACCTTGAGCAGGACCAGGCTCATAAGGGGGAACCCTCCTGCCGAGGGCCAGACTGGGGGGTCGTGGACGTCAGCAGCACACAGCAGGCAGGTGGAAGCAGCAGTGGGATGACCGGGGGTGGGGACCGCAGGCCAGCACGCAGCTCCCGAAGCTCCACCCCAATCAGCAAGCTCCAGGTTAGGTTCAGGGTCGGGGAAAGGTTGAGAAGGGGCAGGGCCAGGGAGAGGAGTCTTAACGAACACATCTCTCCCCTGCCTGACCGGGCCGTTACCCTGCCTCTCTCATACCCCTACACCAAGCTGGTTCCAGGGCTGGTGCTAGTGCTGGTGCTAGAGCCGGTTCGCGGTTGGTTCTAAGTAAGAACCGTTTGCTTTTACACAAGCCTGCAGCTGGCCAGAGAGCCACGTCATCACGTCACCACTCCCCTTCGTTTTCATCCCCACCGTGATCAGGAAGCTGAGAGCCAAAAGCTGGTTTAATTTCAGCTGTAGCGCTGTTAATATGGCACTTTATTAAGTTTTAATATTTTTTCAGGTAAAGTAACCTTTAAGATCCCCAACCTGGGCTCAGTTTATCCAAATAACGCCTTTTTCTGGCTGACTGCCGATTTATGGTTCCGCGTTAAATCGACGCAGAGCCTACGGCGTAGGGTACGGCGTACGGCGCCCGTCCCCGCGTAACCTACGCCGTAGGCTCTGCGTTGATCGTCACACCATATGAGGAAGCCGACAGGAGCTCCTCTCCTCCTACGTAACATACGGAGCCCGCCGATGCAGCGGCAGCCTCGCGTCCAAGCGTCCCAGGGCTGGAACGCTCCCCCGCGGGCTCGGACACGAGGCTGCCGCTGCATCGGCGGGCACGGAGCCCGCAGACGTTACTGTTGATTGATTGTACCGTAGACCACTGCTGCTTCTGTTTTACATCCATTATTAAATAAATGGATGTAATAATAAAAGAGTCTGCTAACTTAACCGCCGTCTTCAACGCTCCATTATTTAAAAACGGCGCTCTTCCGTGTTTATTCTGCTTTGGATGTTCAGTAACACCGTCCCCAGCCCCGCCCCCAGCCCCCGACGTAAAGCGGTTCTTACGCCTGGCCCAGCAACCAAAGAGGGCTGGTGTAGCACCAGTTTTGAGAGCCAGGAGCGGGTGCTTAGGCTGTGTAAAACCAAAGAACTGGTGCTAAGTCTGGCTCTAGCCCAGAACCAGCCCTGGAACCAGCTTGGTGTAAAAGGGGTATCACTCCCACGCTGCAGGTTCCGGTGTTTTGCATTCAGAGATGCTCTTCACCACCAGCAGAGGATGCTGCAACATGCTCTTACTTGAGACCGCAGTCCTGTCCGCGCCGGAACAGAGCGCTCCCCGGTAACTCCCCGGTAACTCCACCGCAGCGTCCGGGATGTTGTCGTCCAGCCAGGTCTCTGTGAGAGCTATGACACAGCTGTCCATCCCCCGAGAGACAATCCGTAGACGCACCTTGTCTATTTTGTTGGGGAGACCTGGCGTTGGTGAGGAAGAGACTGGGGAGCGCTGGACTGTGTGGGTTAACTTGTAGCCTAGCACGCATGTCAGCTCTCTTTGTCTCTCTTCAATTTACAGTGTCTCCTCTGTTGCCTTGGCTGCAGGGCGGGGGTGATCATGAACTCTGAGGTCCGTAGCAACTCGGGCGGAATAAAGTCCAGTTTTGGGGGGATTTGGAGTCATAACTGTACCTCAATGGTGCACAGTTCTGACCTACTGCACTGCATCAGAGCTTCCAGCAGTGTGGTGAATGTAAACTTAACAAGAAACCACGAGAACTACGAGGCGCATGTGCCGCCATCTTGGTATTACAAAAATAGGACCCACCAAACCAGCCTGTGTAACAAGATAAAGTGTATTTACTTGATACTACATGTTCAGATATCTATCACATCACAGGAGTTAGAGGTGATAATGAACATAACATTTTTTGTATCAAATACATTTTTCTTTTTCTCATCGAAATACATAGAAATACCAGATATCACCACAGTGATTGAAATAGTTTTGTGGGTAAAACTTTGTATGCAGGCCGTTTTTGACCTTTATCCTTCTGTGAAAGTTCTGGGGCCTCATCTATAAAGCTTGCTTGCGCAGAAAAAGCGCCTGAAAGTTGCGGAAGCCGCCGTCTACGCAAAGCCTCGGATCTAAAAAGAAAAAACTAACCGAAAAATCTGCGTATCTTTACGACAACCAGGACCCTCCCGTAAGAATTTACTTAAGACACGGGGAACTGGCGACGCAGGCTGTGAGGTGGTGAAATGAAGCCAGATGCATGTCATACTCTTAATAATGTCATCACATATCACAACATATATCAGACTTATAATAAAATAGTGCTGATAACGGAACAGGCGGCGGGGGGGGGCGGGGGGTGTGACTGCCGCTCCGAGCACACTACTCCACGCCGAAGAGGAAAAAAGAAAGTGTTCTGATTAAAATAAGGAAAGTTGGACTATATAACAATTGCGTTCATAAGGATAAAGTTTTAAAAAAAATACAAATTAAAGAAATAGTCTCTTCTCCCCGTGTGTGTCTGCCTGTCATGCACGGGTACGTGCGCTCATGTTGTTTACTTTTAAGCCGGAATTATGGTTCTGCGTCACACCAACGCAGAGCCTACAACGTAGGGTCCGGCGTAGGTGCGCGTCGCCGCGTACCCTATGCCGTAGGCTCTGCGTTGGTGTGACGCGGAACCATAAATCAGCCTAGAGCAGCTCTGAGGGAAGACGGGAGGGAGGAGGGGGAGCGGGGGCTGCCGGGCCGCCGTCCCGAGTGTCTTGATGATTTGCTGAGCCCACCGTTAGTTTTTAAACTGTAAAAAGTGGGGGGGGACAAATACATCATTTTGAAAAGTGGGGGGGGGACATGTCCCCCCTGCCCCCAGTGGAAATTGCGTCGTGCGATCGTGGCACTAACGGGCAGCAACGACGTGCTGCCACTTACTCGCTTTATTTTATACTATTTATATACTTTTTCTACTTTTACTGTGACCACTAAATAATCTCGTTTCACTGTCCTCTCTCCACATCATCCACAACATCTAGATCTCAGATCTCAGCGAAATTCAGTGGCACGGTGGCTCGACACGTTCATTCATTCTGACGCATTCATCCCTAACAGGTTGCAGGAAGCCACTGCGCATTCTCTGTAGGCTCATCCATATGGATTTATGGGCGTGTTGAGGGCGGGATATGGGGCGGATTCAGCTGCGCAGCTTTCCAGGTGGACTGTGATTCATAAAGGGAACATTGCATGGAAGTCTGCGTGCACGCGGTTTTATAGATCCGGATTTTTTTTTGCGCCCGCCATTTTCGGCTTTTGGGCGTACGTGCACTTTTAGTATGGATCCTACGCACTCCATTTTAAAAGAGGCCCCTCGTCAGTATGTTTAAACAGAATGTAAGCACTTGAGGATGACGTAAGGGATGGAAACAAAACCATCAGTCTTTGATAGACAGAGACATAAATATGCAACCCAGTCTGGCTAGAAATATGTCACACTTTACAGACTGACATTCAACTTAAGGACATGGAAATTAATTAAATATGGAACAGTATATTGAAAGTCCACTTTACATTTGCAGCCTGACATTTGATTGTCTGATCTGTTTTTAATGAATCCTTCTCTCATTCAGGCTGTACTCCATTCCACTCCACATTATTGATTGATGACTCTTGCAATGCAGAAAAACAGAACAATTTATGTACAAACAAATCAAAGAAATCCAGTTTTTATCATGGGATGATATATTTAAGCTGTGGGTCAGAGGAGGATGGGAGGTCTGTTTGGCTGGGGATGGAATAGGAGGATGCTGAGCTTGTTTCTGAAGCTTGCACCATCAATGTGTGTAGCGACCCTCCAATCTGTCTCACACTACACAGAATGTCAACAGCAAAATGACTCCATATTACAAAGCAATGAGTCATTCAGATAAATCCGTCCAGTATCTATACCTGCGGATCTGCTGGAGCCTATCGCAGATCTCTTCAGGCAAAAGGCAGGTTACACCCAAGATAGGTCACTGGTCCATTGCAGGGCCACATACAAACAAAGAACAACACATGCATCACCAAGTAATCTGACAGATATGTTTTTTGGACTGTGGAAGGAAGCCACTGTAGCTGGAGAAAACCCACAAGCTGGACAGCATGCAAAAACTCCACACATAACTTGTTCCACTTGTAAAAGTCGCCCAAAACGCCTATCGAAGTTATACCCAAAGTAAATTGAAAGTTGTTCTTGAACCGTTTGAAGTAGATGGGTGGTTCTGGTATCTTTTGAAAGGTAACACTATGAAGTTCTTCCCCCAACTGTCAGAATCACTGTAACTACTACTATTATTCAGTAATCTCAGTTTGAACACACTGAA
This sequence comes from Cololabis saira, assembly GCF_033807715.1. Taxonomy (NCBI): domain Eukaryota; kingdom Metazoa; phylum Chordata; class Actinopteri; order Beloniformes; family Belonidae; genus Cololabis; species Cololabis saira. Next base: position 50,593,246 of record NC_084587.1, read on the forward strand.
ATAGAAGGTTTTTATTTCAGCCGGAAATTTGTTTTGTAATCAGATGTCTGCAGATGAGAGAATTTGTGACTTATTGGTTTTAAAACACACTGAGACCACAGCCTCGCCTTATCTAGTGCAAGATCAAATTTGATAACAACACCACAAAAAATTAGTATTTTACACATGTTTTTGTAAGACTATCTTACAAAGAGTTTTATTACAACAATTATGTCCCATGGGCATAACTTTTGAACCGTGAATTTACCATGTACACACACACATATATATATATATACATATATACATATATATATATATATATATATATATATATATATATATATATATATATATATATATATATATACATACATATATATAACGTTGTGTTCAGCATTTCATTTGCTATACAATTGCACCATATTCTGGGCGAATGCTGCCATTGTCTAGGTTTTTTCTCATGACAAAAGCTGGACGTGCTCGTCCCGCCCCAACACAGGCGCTCATTCGCTATGAGGGGACAGGAAGCTATTGTATGGCCGGATGAGCTGTCAATCAATGTAGAGCGTAGGCTCTATTTTAGCATCGCACTCTCCCGTCTGAAAACGTGCAGGACGGAGGAGTTACAGACGTGTAAACAAATAATAACATGTGCTTCTCCAACGACGGTCGAGATGAAGAGCGGCTGTTTGTGGATATTTACTGGTATAACAATGTATTTTGGACTAAATACTTTACTGGATAGGATCTAATAGACATTTGGTTTGTACAAGATTTGTAAATGACCTAGTTTTGTAAATTTTGGAGTGAGTGTTCACCGAATATGGGCTGGATGGGGCAAGGGCGGGCCTCCGTGCGGCAACGAGATAAAGACTCTTGCTGAAGGTTGAACCTTCTTGCTTCAAGTTCGTTGTAATTATCTGTACTTAGCAAGCACAAGAGGATAGCAGAAAAACCCTTATTAAAAAGGAAAAAAATAACTCTGCCAGAATCAGGAAAAGAAAGAAAGACCAACAAATACAGAAAAGTTAGTCTAGGAATATCTGCTATGACACACAATGATAATGATATGTAAATAAAATAATAGGACTACCTCTCTCAATATGAGAGTAATGACAGTACCACAGCGATTTGGAGGATGCCAACCCAAAAAATGTCTGAAACTCTTAGCATTCAAATACATTTCGGGCATCTTGATGTTCAGGCCCTTGAAGATCTCTGTTGTTTTTTGGGTTTTTTTTGCGTGTGAAATGCACATATCCATATTGCACACAGTGTCCTCAATCATGAGTGTATAAAATAATGTATCCAATTTTTTAAATAGGAAGTAATTGCATGTGAGTGTGTATAAATAATTGAATGCAAAACACATCGAAAATTGGTTTGTAGACAAAAGTTAAGGTTGTCTGAAATTTGATCCATAAACATGAATATCTCTGTGGGAGAGGTCTCTAATAGCCAAGAAAATGTCCTAGATTCCTTTGTAATATGGCTGACTACCTGCCAAGCATTTGATGTTGTGTTTTTGGGTTGATTACAACTCAGGAGGATCTTATATTTCCTTTATTTGTTTGCACATTGTCTGATTTAAATTGGTGGAGTTGAACTCAATAGATATAGTTTTCCTGTCTGTGAGTATCAAGACTCTGAAAACTTATCCTAAAGACACTATCCCTAAAGACCTTTTAAAATGCGTTAAAATGGCTTTTTTTTCAAACATGACGACTTGTCTGAACCAGATGGTTTTGGGTCATATTTATGCAGAAAAAATAGAAGTAAAAATAAAATTAAAATAAATATAATAAAAAATATTAAATTAAAATTAGAATGAAATAAAATAAAAAATTATTAAATAAATGAAGAGTAAATACTGTATATAATAAGATAAAAAAGATAATAAAATAAAATAAAGATAAATAACGCTGTCAAACGATTAAAAAAATTGAGCGATTAATTGATTGAGATCTGTAATTAATCTAATTAATCGCTTTTTTAATCTCACCTAAAAATTGCTGAGGAAAGCCTTCAACTTGAGGTGTTTTCATTTGAATTCATTACATTAGTGTGGCAGATCAAAAGACTGCTATATGAGAACAAAAAAAGTGTCTATTGTCTGAGTTGGCAGTTTGTGTTTCCAGTTGGTGCTGGAAAAACATCCTTTGCTGAGCCTTCTTGATGAGGGAGCTGATGGCCGGCTCCCACTTAAGGTTCTAGGCGATGGTGGTGCACACATAGGTCAATCATACAAATGTGAATAACACACACTGGGACCTTGAGATGCAATACAGTTTAAACATTCATCAATACTTAATGAAGGCAAGGAAAATGACTGATTAAGTTTAATTAGTTGCTCTTTTGGAAGGTGAGAATGGCCTTTTGTTAACTAATTAGACTGTTGTAAATAAGTAATGAGATCAGTAAACATCCAGCTTTTCCAGTCCAGTATGTAAAACTGATCAAATATACTGTTTCTGATTCTTCCTAAATCTGAAAATAAAAATTACACGCAAAATTTTGTGTCTGTCTGTCTGTCTGTCTGTCTGTCTGTCTGTCTGTCTGTCTGTCTGTCTGTCTGTCTGTCTGTCTGTCTGTCTGTCTGTCTGTCTGTCTGTCTTCTTTGTTGTAACCAGTGTTGTTTTTGGCAGCTATTTTACTTTTTAGATTTAGTCTTTTGGACGAAAATGCTTATTAGTTTTAGTCACATTTTAGTCCTTTCTATATGTGATAGTCTTAGGTTTTAGTCCAGTTTAAGTCAGTTTTAGTGAAAAAAGAAAGAAAAGATAAAAAAGAAAGTATTTTCCCCAATATTTACAATAATAAAGGTATATTCTGTTTTAGCCTAAAGCTAGCAGACTCTACGTATGATAAAGCTGCACATATAACTCAGCCTGTTTAACAACTCGCAACGTGCTGACGGAATATAAACACACAAAGAGAGGACCACACCGTCACTGAATGTAAACATGGTTAAACATGCTGTTAACGTTACAAAAAAGCCAAGTGTGCTGTTGATTTAGACACATGGGGAACAGCAACACGTCCCAAATGTTATATTTTCATCTACGTTTCAGACAGTCACTAAAACATGGGTCAATATGATAACTTATTACACTTGCAGCCCGACCAAAATCCCGTCATGTACTACACACAGGCTACCAGTAACACACACATAAGCTACTAAATCGATGTCAGCACAACTAAACTAACTTTAGCCTGGGTTAGCAGCGCAACCAAGCTAATTTTAGACTGAAGTCAGCAATTGATCATATGAAATTGATCACAAGCCGAGATGGAGATTGGTGAGATTCTTTCCAGCTAGTTTGTGGCCACATTTAACGCCGTCTCTACGATGCATTCTGTTTTTCTTTCTGCTTGATTTTATTGAAAATATGTCCATATATCATCTGGTCGTTTCCGTTTCCCTTGCCGCTGTCGCCAGGGTCCATCATACTAGCGGACTGTGTGTGACTGTGATGCAGTCATGTTGCACAGGTGCTGCTGGCGTGATGCCAGGTGGGTGGGACCAAACAAAGATAGGTTGCAGCTATTGCTGATATTTTTAAAATTTTTGACAGACATGTCAAAGGTAGGCATAAATGTCATGCATTTTGAACGTCTGACCCACTAACATTTTCGTCTAGTCTCGTCTCGTCAACAAAAACTCAAACACATCTCGTCATGTTTTAGTCATCAAAGAGCCATGTTAAGCTCGTCACCGTCTCGTTATCGTCATGAAAAAAATCTTATACTGTCGGAAAGCATGTTTATTTCCCCTTTTAAACGGTGACACATTTGTAAGGAACATGCATTTGTGGGATGATCAGCAGAGCTGAGTATGTGGGTTATGCCCATGAAAAATTTGCCAAATCTTCTCTGCCAATACCAAACAAGTTATTTTAACATTGACTCTTGTTTAGTGGATTGGATAATTAAAGTTTGAAGAAACAACAGATATGGGCAATTTATCCATTTAACAAAGTTAAATTAGTTTAATTTAGTTTAACAGTAGCCTGTGGGATAACCATACACAGCAACTACAACCTCCTCATACTGGTCACTATCTCATGCTTCAACCAGCATTTGTCACAAGTCAGCCAACATGGTTTTGTTGGTCACTCTGGCACCAACAGCACGACCAAGCTGATCCCACAAGTGTTCAAAGTGGTTGAGTTCATAACTACTGGAATGTCCTTCTATCCACTCCACTGCCAACTTCCGGAGGTAGTTTCTGATAAAACCCCGCTCTGTGGGGGCAATCATCGTCATCTTGGAGGATAGAATTTGGTCACAGACTGTGGAGATATGGGATTTCCACTGGCTGCTGAATCTCATCTCGATATCTCTTTGCATTGAGATTGCCTCTAATGATGACAAGATGATCACACTGCCTCCACCAAAAGATATTACTCTTTCGATGCAGCGATCAGCATAGCATTCTTCAACTGCTTTAGATAGAATCTGGACTCATCAATGAAGATAACATTTGTCCATATGTTCTTTTGCCTGATTGGGAGCAAATGGGGTTATCACAAGCTCAAACAAGAGTCAATAGGAACAGCAAAATAAGATGTAATGGCAGTGGAATAGATTGGGCAAAATTTTCTTTTCTTTCTTTCTTTTTGTGCTAAGTTTACATACAGGTATACATTATATATACAAGTATTCACCCCATTCACTTTTTACATATTATTAGGGCCCGAGCACCTTCAGTGCGAAGGCCCTATTGTATCTGTAGGAATTTTTTTTTTTCTTTTTCTTTTTCTTTTTCTTTTTATGGGCATGCCAAGTAGTGGCATGACCATATTGCAATCGTCCAGAATGGCCCAAAAGGCAATGTTGCTAGCGTTTCGCTAACATGCTAAAGTCGCAAAGGTCCCACTGCGCACCAGCGGGTGTAAAGCATGACCCCGCTCTGTTGTGGGAAAAAAAAATCCCCAAAAAATGAAACACGGCCGAGAAAACCTGAAAAATGAAGGCGTTAAATTAGTATCTAGAAAGGTTTCCCTTTTCTTATTATTATTATTATGGGCATGCCAAGTAGTGGCATGACCATATTGCAATCGTCCAGAATGGCCCAAAGGGCAATGCTGCTAGCATGCTAAAGTCGCAAAAGTCCCACTGCGCACCAGCGGGTGTACAGCATGACCCCGCACTGATGTGGAAAAAAAAAATCCCCAAAAAGTAAAACACGGCCGAAAAAATGAGGAAAAACATGAAAATGAAGGCGATATATTAGTATCTAGAAAAGGTTTCCCTTTTCTTATTATTATTATTATGGGCATGCCAAGTAGTGGCATGACCATATTGCAATCGTCCAGAATGGCCCAAAAGGCAATGTTGCTAGCGTTTCGCTAACATGCTAAAGTCGCAAAGGTCCCACTGCGCACCAGCGGGTGTAAAGCATGACCCCGCTCTGTTGTGGAAAAGAAAAATCCCCAAAAAATGAAACACGGCCGAGAAAACCTGAAAAATGAAGGCGTTAAATTAGTATCTAGAAAGGTTTCCCTTTTTTTATTATTATTAGTGCCACGGCTGCGCCACGTGGCACGCCTCCTCCATTGAGCTGCGCAAGCTCAATGGAGGAGGAGTGCCTCGTGCGCAGCACGAGGCACTCATACTATTGCTCAGGCTTATTATTATTTATATATTCTTCCGTAAAAACTTTGTCCGGCTACTCCTCCTACAGCTTTGAGAAAACGCGAAAAGTAAAAACGTAGAAACGTGCGCCTTAATCGGGAATCGATGGGTATGACTTTTATTAGCGATTGGCGTGCACGTTTTTGCGCAACGTGCACAAACGTGCGCTTTTTGCCCCATCCGGAACGCATTGCGTGAAGTTTGGGGCCTCACCACTCGCACACCGTTACTCGAAAAATTCTGAACCGATTTAGAAAGTTGTAGGCCCTGAATTTAACTACAGTCCTGTGGATTTTCAGAACGATGGCACGAATAGTTTTTGCACGAAGTGCAAAAACATTTCCAAATTTCCAAACTAATGGGGAAGATTTTCCCATGCATTTCAATGGTGCCATTATAAGCGGATGGGAAAATGTTGAGAAAAAAAAGACAAAATTCACCTTTTTTCCGAGTCACGTATCTTTCTCATACTTGGACGTAGAAACGTCATTCAAACTTCAAAACGGAGGAAAACTTCTCTTCTCTCTCCAAACCCCGGACTGTTTTTTCCTAAAATGTACACTTTTCAAGATATGAGCCCTCAAGCGAGGACTGGAAATCACTTTTTTTCAAATCTAGAGCACGGGAGTCAGTTTGCTAGAGTGTAGTTACACTGAAAAAAAAACATGATTTCTTATTTGTAACTCGAGCTCACGGGCAAACCGTAAAAGGTAGACAGATAATTTTTGGTCAGAATATAGACATAGGTGTTGTGATTCATAAAATGTGACTTTGACAGGCGTGGTGTGCACAAAATTTTAACGGAGGAGCCAACAGACACGCCAATTCCTGTCTCTCTCTTCATTGACTCCCATGTTAAATGAAGTTTTCTTAAAAAAAATCTCATTTTTGTTTTCGAATTGCCGTTACTAACACATTTTAAGGAATATCTGTATGAAAATAACATTTAGATAATCTGGTAGGTTCTCTGTTTCTCAAAATGTTTTCGTTTTTCTGCTAAGAGCTACGGTTTGAGCGCAAAGTGGAGGGATTTCAGGTTTGTCACAACCAAAAATCCAGCTGAGTCATTCCCGCTCCCTCTGTATCAGGTTCTTGTTGCCCCTAGCAACCAGAGCTCAGCTGTTGACTGATTAGACTGACCCAGAACTGGTCACATGACTCACTCAGTACAGAATTCATAGTATAACCTGGAAAATGGAGAAATCTGAACCCTGACCTTTTAACCTTAGATGAACACACACACACACACACACACACACACACACACACACACACACACACACACACACACACGATAGGTGTTATTATGGGATGTAAGGTGTTTTTATAGGATGTTAGTGTTATTATGGGATGTCAGGTGTTTTTATAGGATGTTAGTGTTATTATGGGATGACAGGTGTTTTTATAGGATGTTAGTGTTATTATGGGATGTCAGGTGTTTTTATAGGATGTTAGTGTTATTATGGGATGGCAGGTGTTTTTATAGGATGTTAGTGTTATTATGGGATGGCAGGTGTTTTTATAGGATGTTAGTGTTATTATGGGATGTTAGTGTTATTATGGGATGGTAGGTGTTTATTATGGGATGGTAGTGTTATTGGTGTTAGCGGTCCCGTTAGCGGTTCTGTTAGCGGTCCTGTTAGCGATCCCGTTAGCGGTCCCGTTAGCGGTCCAGTTAGCGATCCCGTTAGCGGTCCAGTTAGCGACCCCGTTAGCGACCCCGTTAGCGGTCCCGTTAGCAATCCCGTTAGCGGTCCCGTTAGCGGTCCCGTTAGCGGTTGTTAGCGATCCCGTTAGCGATCCCGTTAGCGGCTTGGTTAGCGATCCCGTTAGCGGCTCGGTTAGCGGTCCTGTTAGCGGTTCCGTTAGCGGTTGTTAGCGGTCCCGTTAGCGATCCCATTAGCGGCTCGGTTAGCAATCCCGTTAGCGGCTCGGTTAGCGGTCCCGTTAGCGGTTCAGTTAGCGATTCCGTTAGCGATCCCGTTAGCGGTACCGTTAGCGGTCCAGTTAGCGATCCCGTTAGCGGTCCAGTTAGCGACCCCGTTAGCGGTCCCGTTAGCAATCCCATTAGCGGTCCCGTTAGCGGTTCCGCTAGCGGTTGTTAGCGATCCTGTTAGCGGTTCTGTTAGCGGTTCTGTTAGCGGTTGTTAGCGGTCCCGTTAGCGATCCCATTAGCGGCTCGGTTAGCGGTCCCGTTAGCGATCCCGTTAGCGATCCCGTTAGCGATCCCGTTAGCGATCCCGTTAGCGATCCCGTTAGCGATCCCGTTAGCGATCCCGTTAGCGGTCCCGTTAGCGGTCCCGTTAGCGATCCCATTAGCGGTCCCGTTAGCGGTTCCGTTAGCGGTTGTTAGCGGCTCAGTTAGCGATCCCGTTAGCGGCTCGGTTAGCGGTCCCGTTAGCGGTCCCGTTAGCAATCCCGTTAGCGATCCCGTTAGCGGTTCAGTTAGCGGTTCTATATTTTCTGTAATAACTTTTGAATGGTTTGACATAGAGAGTCATGGGTGGTGTCATTGGAATCTGTATCGAGTCCTTGACCTTCATGGGTGCAAATAAGCCCCGCGATCATCCGGCAGTAGTCCGTGGCACTTCAAAATTTCCCGGGAATTTTGTCTAGTTAGTGCCACGGCTGCGCCACGTGGCACGCCTCCTCCATTGAGCTGCGCAAGCTCAATGGAGGAGGAGTGCCTCGTGCGCAGCACGAGGCACTCATACTATTGCTCAGGCTTATTATTATTTATATATTCTTCCGTAAAAACTTTGTCCGGCTACTCCTCCTACAGCTTTGAGAAAACGCGAAAAGTAAAAACGTAGAAACGTGCGCCTTAATCGGGAATCGATGGGTATGACTTTTATTAGCGATTGGCGTGCACGTTTTTGCGCAACGTGCACAAACGTGCGCTTTTTGCCCCATCCGGAACGCATTGCGTGAAGTTTGGGGCCTCACCACTCGCACACCGTTACTCGAAAAATTCTGAACCGATTTAGAAAGTTGTAGGCCCTGAATTTAACTACAGTCCTGTGGATTTTCAGAACGATGGCACGAATAGTTTTTGCACGAAGTGCAAAAACATTTCCAAATTTCCAAACTAATGGGGAGATTTTCCCATGTATTTGTATGGGGCAGCATTTCACACTTTGGGTGGGAGGAGGTTAAAAAAAAAAAAAAAATCACCTTTTTTCTGAGTCACGTATCTTTCTCATACTTGCACGTAGAAACGTCATTCAAACTTCAAAACGGAGGAAAACTTCTCTTCTCTCTCCAAACCCGAAACTGTTTTTTCCTAAAATGTACACTTTTCAAGATATGAGCCCTCAAGCGAGGACTGGAAATCACTTTTTTTCAAATCTAGAGCACGGGAGTCAGTTTGCTAGAGTGTAGTTACACTGAAAAAAAAACATGATTTCTTATTTGTAACTCGAGGTCACGGCCAAACCGTAAAAGGTAGACAGATAATTTTTGGTCAGAATATAGACATAGGTGTTGTGATTTATAAAATGTGACTTTGACAGGCGTGGTGTGCACAAAATTTTAACGGGGGAGCCAACAGACACGCCAGTTCCTGTCTCTCTCTTCATTGACTCCCATGTTAAATGAAGTTTTCTTAAAAAAAATCTCATTTTTGTTTTCGATTTGCCGTTACTAACACATTTTAAGGAATATCTGTATGAAAATAACATTTAGATAATCTGGTAGGTTCTCTGTTTCTCAAAATGTTTTCGTTTTTCTGCTAAGAGCTACGGTTTGAGCGCAAAGTGGAGTGATTTCAGGTTTGTCACAACCAAAAATCCAGCTGAGTCATTCCCGCTCCCTCTGTATCAGGTTCTTGTTGCCCCTAGCAACCAGAGCTCAGCTGTTGACTGATTAGACTGACCCAGAACTGGTCACATGACTCACTCAGTACAGACTTCACAGTATAACCTGGAAAATGGAGAAATCTGAACCCTGACCTTTTAACCTTAGATGAACACACACACACACACACACACACACACACACACGATAGGTGTTATTATGGGATGTCAGGTGTTTTTATAGGATGTTAGTGTTATTATGGGATGTCAGGTGTTTTTATAGGATGTTAGTGTTATTATGGGATGGCAGGTGTTTTTATAGGATGTTAGTGTTATTATGGGATGTTAGTGTTATTATGGGATGGTAGGTGTTTATTATGGGATGGTAGTGTTATTGGTGTTAGCGGTCCCGTTAGCGGTTCTGTTAGCGATCCCGTTAGCGGTCCCGTTAGCAATCCCGTTAGCGGTCCCATTAGCGGTTGTTAGCGATCCCGTTAGTGATCCCGTTAGCGATCCCGTTAGCGGCTTGGTTAGCGATCCCGTTAGCGGCTCGGTTAGCGGTCCCGTTAGCGGTTCAGTTAGCGATTCCGTTAGCGATCCCGTTAGCGGTCCCGTTAGCGGTCCAGTTAGCGATCCCGTTAGCGGTCCAGTTAGCGACCCCGTTAGCGGTCCCGTTAGCGGTTCCGCTAGCGGTTGTTAGCGATCCCGTTAGCGGTCCCGTTAGCGGTTCAGTTAGCGATTCAGTTAGCGATCCCGTTAGCGGTCCCGTTAGCGGTCCAGTTAGCGATCCCGTTAGCGGTCCAGTTAGCGACCCCGTTAGCGGTCCCGTTAGCGGTTCCGCTAGCGGTTCTGTTAGCGGTCCTGTTAGCGGTTCCGTTAGCGGTTGTTAGCGGTCCCATTAGCGATCCCATTAGCGGCTCGGTTAGCAATCCCGTTAGCGGCTCGTTTAGCGGTCCCGTTAGCGGTTCAGTTAGCGATTCCGTTAGCGGTACCGTTAGCGGTCCAGTTAGCGATCCTGTTAGCGGTCCAGTTAGCAACCCCGTTAGCGGTCCCGTTAGCAATCCCATTAGCGGTCCCGTTAGCGGTTCCGCTAGCGGTTGTTAGCGATCCCGTTAGCGGTTCTGTTAGCGGTCCCGTTAGCGGTTCTGTTAGCGGTTGTTAGCGGTCCCGTTAGCGATCCCATTAGCGGCTCGGTTAGCGGTCCCGTTAGCGATACCGTTAGCGATCCCGTTAGCGATCCCGTTAGCGGTCCCGTTAGCGGTCCCGTTAGCGGTCCCGTTAGCGTTTCCGTTAGCGATCCCATTAGCGGTCCCGTTAGCGGTTCCGTTAGCGGTTGTTAGCGGCTCGGTTAGCGATCCCGTTAGCGGCTCGGTTAGCGGTCCCGTTAGCGGTCCCGTTAGCGATCCCGTTAGCGATCCCGTTAGCGGTTCAGTTAGCGGTTCTATATTTTCTGTAATAACTTTTGAATGGTTTGACATAGAGAGTCATGGGTGGTGTCATTGGAATCTGTATCGAGTCCTTGACCTTCATGGGTGCAAATAAGCCCCGCGATCATCCGGCAGTAGTCCGTGGCACTTCAAAATTTCCCGGGAATTTTGTCTAGTTATTATTATTATTCCGCACTTTTTTTTGTCCGTTAATACGGCCCGAACCGCAACGTGCACCCATGCATGGCATACATCGTTGGATGCGTCTCCATCGTGATTCGATGGGTATTACTTTTCTCAGTAATAGGGGTTACCGTGGCAACACTAGTTGCCAAAAAGCAAAAAAAAAGGCGAAAATTCCCGCGCTTATTGCTCGGCCAAACTTTATCGTAGAGACATCGTTCAAACTTTGAAACACTCGGCCCGATAGTCTTTAAAGGACCATACAACTTCATCATGCTAGTTATTACGGTTTTTGCGATATTTAACTTTCAATTTAAAAAAAAAATCACTTTTATTTTGGACGCTTGTTGCTAGGCAACGGTTTATCGTACAGACATCATTACAACATTGACCAACCCAGGACGCTTTGTACTGCAACATATTTTAGTCTCGTCATGCTTGCTATTACGGTTTTTGAGATATTCCACATTGTTCATTTTGATGCTAACGGAACTTCGGATGCTTGTTGCGCGGCAACGCGGTATCGCAGAGACTTGGTTCCAACGTTAAAAGACTCAGCTTCATGTGGACTACAACATACTGAGGTCTCATTACGCTGTCGTTTACAGCTTTTGAGATATTAAAGCCAAATTGTCCCATTCTATCCTATGGGGCTTGTTACCATGGCAACAAAAACCAATGCATTTGTATGGGGGACCATGTGAATAAACAACCTGTTAATGCTGCCCGAACCGGAACGTGCACCCATGCATGGCATACATCGTTGGATGCGTCTCCATCGTGCCTTGATGGGCATTACTTTTCTCAGTCAAAAGTGTTACCGTGGCAACGCTAGATGCCAAAAAGCAAAAAAAAAGGCAAAAATTCAGACGCTTATTGCTCGGTCGAACTTTATCGTAGAGACATCGTTCAAACTTTCAAACACTCGGCCCGATTGTCCCTAACGCTACGTACAACCTCATTATGCTAATTATTACAGTTTTTTGAGATATTGGCCTTTCATATTTTTTATAATTTCTGTTTGAATTTGGACGCTTGTTGCTAGGCAACAGGTTATCGTAGAGACATCGTACAAATGTCCCCTGACTCGGCACGCTGTGGACTTCAACATATTCAAATTTCATGAAGCTGGGATTTAAGGAAATTTTATGTCAAAATCCAGGCCAAATGGCCCCATTCATTCGGATGGGGTTTTTTACCATGGTGAAAAAAAAAAACCTATCCGTTAACGTAGCCTGAACCGGAACATGCACCCATTCATGGCATACATCGTTACATGCGTCTCCATCTTGCCTCGATGGGCATTACTATTCTCAGTCAAAAGCGTTACCGTGGCAACGCTAGATGCCAAAAAGCGCGCCCCATTAATAACTATTGGGAGCACAGGAATGAATGAAATACAAGCGTAAAAACACCTCATACTGACATAGAACCACCCTAAACACAACCACTACAGCCCCAAACCAAAGCAGCAAGAGGGGACGAATGGGCGGTAGGGCATGCCCATATCAAAATTTCCTGAAATTTTCTAGTCTTATTATGGGCATGCCAAGTAATGGCATGCCCATATTGCAATCGTCCAGAATGGCCCAAAGGGCAATGTTGCTAGCATTTTGCTAACAAGCTAAAGTCGCAAAAGTCCCACGTCACACCAGCGGGTGTACAGCATGACCCCGCTCGGATGTGGAAAAAAAAAATCCCCAAAAACTAAAACACGCCCAAAAAAATGAGGAAAAACATGAAAATGAAGGCGATATATTGGTATACAGAAAAGGTTTCCCTTTTCTTATTATTCTTATTCCGCACTTTTTTTCGTCCGTTAATACGGCCCGAACCGCAACGTGCACCCATGCATGGCATACATCGTTGGATGCGTCTCCATCGTGATTCGATGGGCATTACTTTTCTCCGTAATAGGGGTTACCGTGGCAACGCTAGTTGCCAAAAAGCAAAAAAAAAGGCAAAAATTCCCGCGCTTATTGCTCGGCCGAACTTTATCGTAGAGACATCGTTCAAACTTTGAAACACTCGGCCCGATAGTCTTTAAAGGACCATACAACTTCATCATGCTAGTTATTACGGTTTTTGCGATATTTAACTTTCAATTTAAAAAAAAAATCACTTTTATTTTGGACGCTTGTTGCTAGGCAACGGTTTATCGTACAGACATCATTACAACATTGACCAACCCGGGACGCTTTGTACTGCAACATATTTTAGTCTCGTCATGCTTGCTATTACGGTTTTTGAGATATTCCACATTGTTCATTTTGATGCTACAGAAACTTCGGATGCTTGTTGCGCGGCAACGCGGTATCGCAGAGACTTGGTTCCAAAGTTAAAAGACTCAGCTTCATGTGGACTACAACATACTAAGGTCTCATTACGCTGTCGTTTACAGCTTTTGAGATATTAAAGCCAAATTGTCCCATTCTATCCTATGGGGCTTGTTACCATGGCAACAAAAACCTATGCATTTGTATGGGGGACCATGTGAATAAACAATCTGTTAATGCTGCCCGAACCGGAATGTGCACTCATGCATGGCATATATCGTTGGATGCGTCTCCATCGTGCCTCGATGGGCATTACTTTTCTCAGTCAAAAGTGTTACCGTGGCAACGCTAGATGCCATAAAGCAAAAAAAAAGGCAAAAATTCAGACGCTTATTGCTCGGTCGAACTTTACCGTAGAGACATCGTTCAAACTTTCAAACACTCGGCCCGATTGGCACTAACGGACCGTACAAGCTCATTATGCCAATTATTAAAATTTTTGCAATATTGACCTTTCATTTTTTTTTTTAATTTCCATTTGACTTTGGACGCTTGTTGCTAGGCGACAGATTATCGTAGAGACATCGTACAAATGTTCCCCGACTCGGCACGCTGTGGCCGTCAACATATTCAAATTTCATGAAGCTGGGATTTAAGGAAATTTTATGTCAAAATCCATGCCAAATGGCCCCATTCATTCGGATGGGATTTTTTACCACGGTGAAAAAAAAACCTATCCATTGTCATTGTCTATCATGTAGCCTGAACCGCAACGTGCACCGATGCATGGCATACATCGTTAGATGCGTCTCCATGTTGCCTCGATGGGCATTACTTTTTCCAGTCAAAAGTGTCACCGTGGGGGGCGCTAGACGCCAAAAAGCGCGCCCCATTTTTAACTATTGGGAGCACAGGAATGAATGCAATACAAGCGTAAACACCTCAAACTGACATAGAACCACCCCAAACACAACCACTACAGCCCCAAACCAAAGCAGCAAGAGGGGTCAAATGGGCGGTAGGGCATGCCCATATCAAAATTTCATGAAATTTTCTAGTTATTATTCTTATTCCGCACTTTTTTTCGTCCGTTAATACGGCCCGAACCGGAACGTGCACCCATGCATGGCATACATCGTTGGATGCGTCTCCATCATGCCTCGATGGGCATTACTTTTCTCCGTAATAGGGGTTACCGTGGCAACGCTAGTTGCCAAAAAGCAAAAAAAAAGGCGAAAATTCCCACGCTTATTGCTCGGCCGAACTTTATCGTAGAGAAATCATTCAAACTTTCAAACACTCGGCCCGATTGTCCCTAATGGTACGTACAAGCTCATTATGCCAAGTATTACAGTTTCTGTGATATTGACCTTTCATTTTTTTTTTTTTTTCCGTTTGACTTTGGACGCTTGTTGCTAGGCAACAGGTTATCGTAGAGACATCGTACAAATGTTTCCCGACTCGGCACGCTGTGGACTTCAACATACTCAAATTTCATGAAGCTGGGATTTAAGGAAATTTTATGTCAAAATCCAGGCCACATGGCCCCATTCATTCGGATGGGGTTTTGTACCATGGTGAAAAAAAAACCTATCCTTTAACATAGCCTGAACCGGAACATGCACCCATACATGGCATACATCGTTGGATGCGTCTCCATCTTGCCTCGATGGGCATTACTTTTCTCCGTAATAGGGGTTACCGTGGCAACGCTAGTTGCCAAAAAGCAAAAAAAAAGGCGAAAATTCCCGCGCTTATTACTCGGCCGAACTTTATCGTAGAGACATCGTTCAAACTTTGAAACACTCGGCCCGATAGTCTTTAAAGGACCATACAACTTCATCATGCTAGTTATTACGGTTTTTGCGATATTTAACTTTCAATTTAAAAAAAAAATCCCTTTTATTTTGGACGCTTGTTGCTAGGCAACGGTTTATCGTACAGACATCATTGCAACATTGACCAACCCGGGACGCTTTGTACTGCAACATATTTTAGTCTCGTCATGCTTGCTATTACGGTTTTTGAGATATTCCACATTGTTCATTTTGATGCTAACGGAACTTCGGATGCTTGTTGCGCGGCAACGCGGTATCGCAGAGACTTGGTTCCAACGTTAAAAGACTCAGCTTCATGTGGACTACAACATACTGAGGTCTCATTACGCTGTCGTTTACAGCTTTTGAGATATTAAAGCCAAATTGTCCCATTCTATCCTATGGGGCTTGTTACCATGGCAACAAAAACCAATGCATTTGTATGGGGGACCATGTGAATAAACAATCTGTTGATGCTGCCCGAACCGGAATGTGCACCCATGCATGGCATATATCGTTGGATGCGTCTCCATCGTGCCTCGATGGGCATTACTTTTCTCAGTAAAAAGTGTTACCGTGGCAACGCTAGACGCCAAAAAGCAAAAAAAAAGGCAAAAATTCGGACGCTTATTGCTCGGCCGGACTTTATCGTAGAGACATCGTTGAAACTTTCAAACACTCGGCCCGATTGGCACTAACAGACCCTACAACCTCATTATGCTAAGTATTACAGTTTTTGCGATATTGGCCTTTCATTTTCTTTTTTATTTCTGTTTGAATTTGGACGCTTGTTGCTAGGCAACAGGTTATCGTAGAGACATCGTACAAATGTCCCCTGACTCGGCACGCTGTGGACTTCAACATACTCAAATTTCATGAAGCTGGGATTTAAGGAAATTTTATGTCAAAATCCAGGCCAAATGGCCCCATTCATTCGGATGGGGTTTTGTACCACGGTGAAAAAAAAAAACCTATCCGTTAATGTAGCCTGAACCGGAACATGCACCCATGCACGGCATACATCGTTAGATGCGTCTCCATCTTGCCTCGATGGGCATTACTATTCTCAGTCAAAAGCGTTACCATGGCAACGCTAGATGCCAAAAAGCGCGCCCCATTAATAACTATTGGGAGCACAGGAATGAATGAAATACAAGCGTAAAAACACCTCAAACTGACATAGAACCACCCTAAACACAACCACTGCAGCCCCAAACCAAAGCAGCAAGAGGGGACGAATGGGCGGTAGGGCATGCCCATATCAAAATTTCCCGAAATTTTCTAGTTATTCTTATTATTCCGCACTTTTTTTCGTCCATTAATACGGCCCGAACCGCAACGTGCACCCATGCATGGCATACATCGTTGGATGCGTCTCCATCGTGATTCGATGGGCATTACTTTTCTCAGTAATAGGGGTTACCATGGCAACGCTAGTTGCTAAAAAGCAAAAAAAAAGGCGAAAATTCCCGCGCTTATTGCTCGGCCGAACTTTATCGTAGAGACATCGTTCAAACTTTGAAACACTCGGCCCGATAGTCTTTAAAGGACCATACAACTTCATCATTCTAGTTATTACGGTTTTTGCGATATTTAACTTTCAATTTAAAAAAAAAATCACTTTTATTTTGGACGCTTGTTGCTAGGCAACGGTTTATCGTACAGACATCATTACAACATTGACCAACCCGGGACGCTTTGTACTGCAACATATTTTAGTCTCGTCATGCTTGCTATTACGGTTTTTGAGATATTCCACATTGTTCATTTTGATGCTAACGGAACTTCGGATGCTTGTTGCGCGGCAACGCGGTATCGCAGAGACTTGGTTCCAACGTTAAAAGACTCAGGTTGATGTGGACTACAACATACTGAGGTCTCATTACGCTGTCGTTTACAGCTTTTGAGATATTAAAGCCAAATTGTCCCATTCTATCCTATGGGGCTTGTTACCATGGCAACAAAAACCAATGCATTTGTATGGGGGACCATGTGAATAAACAATCTGTTAATGCTGCCCGAACTGGAACGTGCACCCATGCATGGCATACATCGTTGGATGCGTCTCCATCGTGCCTCGATGGGCATTACTTTTCTCAGTCAAAAGTGTTACCGTGGCAACGCTAGATGCCAAAAAGCAAAAAAAAAGGCAAAAATTCAGACGCTTATTGCTCGGTCGCACTTTATCGTAGAGACATCGTTCAAACTTTCAAACACTCGGCCCAATTGTCCCTAACGCTACGTACAACCTCATTATGCTAATTATTACAGTTTTTTGAGATATTGGCCTTTCATATTTTTCTTTATTTCCGTTTGACTTTGGACGCTTGTTGCTAGGCAACAGATTATCGTAGAGACATCCTACAAATGTTCCCCGACTCGGCACGCTGTGGACTTCAACATATTCAAATTTCATGAAGCTGTTATTTAAGGAAATTTTATGTAAAAATCCATGCCAAATGGCCCCATTCATTCGGATGGGTTTTTTTTACCACGGTGAAACAAAAACCTATCCGTTAACATAGCCTGAACCGCAACGTGCACCCATGCATGGCATACATCGTTAGATGCGTCTCCATGTTGCCTCGATGGGCATTACTTTTTTCAGCCAAAAGTGTCACCGTGGGGGGCGCTAGACGCCAAAAAGCGCGCCCCATTTTTAACTATTGGGAGCACAGGAATGAATGCAATACAACCGTAAACACCTCAAACTGACATAGAACCACCCCGAACACAACCACTACAGCCCCAAACCAAAGCAGCGAGAGGGGTCGAATGGGCGGTAGGGCATGCCCATATCAAAATTTCCAGAAATTTTCTAGTTCTTTTTCTTTTTCTTCTGACGAAAGGATGGCCTTTTTGCCCCCCTAAACGTGCCCAAAAAGTCACCAAATTTTGCATGCAAGTCAGGCCTGGCGAAAAATTTTATATTTAATGGTTTACATTAATGGGCGTGGCAAAATGGCTCAACAGCGCCCCCCGGAAAACTTTGTGACTCAAGCCCCACAATACGGTTTGACGTACATGCACGAAAATCGCTACACGCCTGTATCAGTACACAACTTAAAGAAAAGTCTCTTGGCGACATGGCCGAAACCGAACAGGAAGTCAGCCATTTTGAATTAATCGTGTCACTTTGGCGCAATTTATGCCATTCCTTCGGCAGTTAATACGGCCCGAACCGTAACGTGCACCCAGGTGTGTTATACATTAAAATGTGCGTCTCCCTCCTGCGACAACACGCATTACTTTTCTCTTTCAAAAGCGTTACCGTGGCGACGCTAGACGCCAAAAAGCGCGCCCACCCTTCATCTGGTTGGTTCAGACCGAAAAAACTTTGTGCCTCAAGCCCCAGAATACGGTGTGACGTACATGAACGAAAATCGGTACACACCTGTATCATGTCGCAACTTAAAGAAAAGTCTCTTGGCGCCATGGCCGAAACCGAACAGGAAGTCGGCCATTTTGAACATTCTGAATTGATCGCGTAATTTTGGAGCAATATATGCCATTCCTTCGAGAATTAATACGGCCCGAACCGTATCGTGAACCCAGATGTGTTATACATCAAAATGTGCATCTCCATCCTGCGACTACCCGCATTACTTTTCTCTTTCAAAAGTGTTACCGTGGCGACGCTAGACGCCAACAAGTGCACCCCCCCTTCATCTGATTGGTCCATATTTGACAGTTCCCCAAAAGGCACCAAATTTGGCACGCAAGTCAGGCCTGGCGATAAATTTGATATTTCATGGTTTGCATTAATGGGCGTGGCAAAATGGCTCAACAGCGCCCCCCGGAAAACTTTGTACCTCAAGCCCCACAATACGGTTTGACGTACATGCACGAAAATCGCTACACACCTGTATGATGGCACAACCTAAAGAAAAGTCTCTTGGAGCCATGGCCCAAACCGAACAGGAAGTCGGCCATTTTGAAATCTGATTGGTCCATATTTGATAGTTCTCCAAAAGTCACCAAATTTTGCATGCAAGACAGACTTGGCGATAAATTTGATATTTCATGGTTTGCATTAATGGGCGTGGCCTAACGGCTCAACAGCGCCCCCTAGAATACTTTTCTCTGCCATAACTTTTGAATGGTTTGACATAGGAAGTTGTGGGTGGTGTCATGGGACTCTGTAATGAGTCCTTAAGCTTCGTTGGCCTTAATTAGCCCCGCCCCTTCTTCTGATTGGTTGTCCCTTTTTTCTGCTATAACTTTTGAATGGTTTTACATAGAGAGTCGTGGGTGGTGTCATCAGATTCTGTATGGAGTCCTTCACCTTCATTGGCCTGAATTAGCCCCGCCCCTTCTTCTGATTGG
Organism: Cololabis saira; assembly: GCF_033807715.1. NCBI lineage: Eukaryota > Metazoa > Chordata > Actinopteri > Beloniformes > Belonidae > Cololabis > Cololabis saira. The sequence goes on from NC_084587.1 coordinate 50,612,688, forward strand.
TTGTCCCTTTTTTCTGCTATAACTTTTGAATGGTTTGACATAGGAAGTCGTGGGTGGTGTCATTTCTGATATGCTTATGGGGGCGGTGGCCATGAGTGCGAGGGCCCGATCATCGCTGCTTGCAGCTTTAATATTTTCATTACAGCCTTAACTACAATATTTTTTTAATCAGAATTTTATGTGATGGATCACATCTAATCTAAGTTGAAGTGAAATGAGAAAAATATTTACATAAAGCTATTTTTTAAGAAATAAAAAACTGAAGATTGGCATGTGCATAGGTATTCAACCCCCTAAAGTCAATACTTGTGGATCCACCTTTTGCAGCAATCACAGCTGCAAGTCACTTTGAATGAGTCTCTATGAGCTCACCACATCTTACCACTGGGATTTTTGCCCATTCCTCTTTGCAAAACTGCTCCAACTCCAAAACTGCTCCAACTCCTTCAAGTTGGATGGTTTGCGCTTATGAAATGCAATCTTTAAGTCTGACCACTGTTGGGCCACAGCCCTGTGTTGAACATGGGGAAACTCAATTTCTTAACGTTGACCGCATGATTTGAAACAAAGGAACCTCCAAAATGACTCAAAGACCCAGCAGGCTTTGCATTTATGGCCCTTGGTGATAAGGAATAGCCTCCTCATTGGGCATGAACCCCAAATCGCAGGAGGGGCCGCTGCCAATTTATGGTAGTGCAGGCCTGACTCCAAAGAGCAGGCTCCACCCTCTCTCTTTATCTTTCTCCCAAGATCTCTTCTCCCTCAGCCCTGTCCACTGTCCCATGGAGTTCTCTGTGAGCTATGAAGAAGGACATAGCTCCTATTTTAGCATGAAGAGCTACCAGCTATGGGCCGGCCTCATCCATTATTCGGCCTGAAAAAGCATCTGGTTGCCTTGAAATGGCAACCATAGTCTGCAGCGCTGCAACCAGTGACCCGCAACGTTTCAAGCCCCAGATGATCCGAGCGAGGGACCCCTTGCATGCCACGACGTGAACGCCTTCGCACCGACCTGGAGCTGAAGGAGGCCCAGCTGCTGTACCCATGCTGCATCCCTTCATCCACAAGGAGACGAGAAAAGCAGGAGAGAGAAAGCCGCTCTTCACCAGGGTCACTTACAGAGCCTAACTCTCCAGCGGGTCACCAAGGAATGCTGACCGGCCAGACCAAACCAACTTTTTCTTCAATGACAAAGATCCACTTAAGAGGCTGTTTTGTGTGTGGGCAGAGAAACTTAGTTAAATGTGTTAAATAAGTTTCTCTGTTAGTTTCACATTGGTGCGGCTCTGTGTGGGAAACATCAGAAGAGCTTGGTTTTCTGGTGGTGAGAAGTTCCCTGTGTTTAGCACCATCCATCTTTCCCTCAACCCTGACCAGTTTCCCAGTCCCAGCTACTGAAAAACATCCCCACAGCACTATGCTGCCACCCCCATGTTTCACTGTGGGGATGGTGTCCTTTGGGTGATGTTTTGTGTTGGGTTCACATCAAACACAGCATTTTCCTTGTTGGCAGAAAAGCTCAATTTAAGTCTCATCAGACCAGAGCACCTTCTTCCATACATTTTGGTAGTCTCCCACATACCTTTTTGCTAACTCAAAAGGGTTTTTTTTGTTTTTTTTGCTGAAAATAATGGCTTTCTTCTGGCCACTCTGCCATAAAGCCCAACTCTATGGAGCATATGGCTTATTGTCGTCCTATGTACAGATACTCCAGTCTTTGCTGTGGACCTTTGCAGCTCCTCCAGGGTTACCTTAGGTCCCTGTGCTGCATCTCTGAGTAACGCCTTCTTTGAGTTTTGGTGGGCGGCCGTCTCTTGGCAAGTTTGCTGTTGTACCATGTTCTTTGTTATGATAGATTGGATAGTGCTCCTCCTCAAATATTTGGATATGTTTTATAATCTAACCCTGACTTGTACTTCTCAACAACTTTGTCCCTCACTTGTTTGGAGAGTCCCTTGGTCTTCTTGGCAGTGTGGTTAGTGGTGCTTAGTACTTGTTGCAGCCCATGGAACCTTTCACAAAAGCTGTGTATATGTAGTGATCATGTGACACTTAGATTGCACACAGGTGGACATAATTTCACTAAATATGTGACTTCTGAAATAAATTGGTTGCACCAGATTTTTTATGGGCTTCATAACAAAGGGAGTGAATACATATACATATGCCAATTTTCAGTTTTTTATCTCTAAAAAATAGCTTTATGTAAATATTTTTCTCACTTCACTTCAACTTAGACTATCGTGTTCTGATCCATCACATGAAATTCAGATTAAAAAAACATTGAACTAAAGGCTGAAATGAAAAAAAAACATACGTAAAAAGAGAAGGTGGGTGAATACTTTGGCAAGGCACTGTATATAAATACATACTCTGACGGCCTCTGGTTGTCTCTATTCTGCCCCTGTTCTGGCTGTGCTTGTTTGCTCCAGAAGGTTGATGGGAGGAGCTATAATCTGGAGATGCAGCACACCTGAGCAGGCAGGGCTCAGAGTCTATAAATCAGGGCTTCGGGCTTTACTCTCTCTCCCCCTGGCCGGCTGACTTCCGTTTGCATCTTTTGTTGGTTTTCTTTCGTTCATCCACACTCACACTACCCACTCATGCAGACACTGCTTACACCCTGACTTACTGACAGACCATCTACATACAGTTCTTTTCTTCAACAAATCTATGGTGTAGTATTGAAAACCATATGTGCTCTCCCGCCTTTGCCACAACCTTTTGAGCCTGGTTGTGACAATACACAAACTATATATACATAAAAACTTGGTACTCTCTTTGTCATGGCAGCCTTAATGGACTTGTAGTGCTTTGTCATTTTTATGTGACAATATAAATAAGATTTAAGAACATGCACAATAGTTTAAAAACCACTTGTACACTGCTCAAATTTTCTGAAGAAGCAATATAACTATAAAATGTTTTATGTTGAACTGAAAGTCAAGAATGTGTTTTGAAGGTGCTTCAAAACGCTTATCCTTGAGGCTACCAGAGTAGACAGTTAATTTTCTACAAACTTTAGTATGTTTACCTACTGTATCATCTATCATGGAGGTTCTAAAATGGTCAACAGCTGGTGGAAGTGTAACTAATAGTAGTTACTGGTAGCGACTTCAGCTCTGCACATGGTGCTGTTGGTGAACAAGCCACTGCTTATAGTGAACAAGGCTTTAAGCAGCTTATAGTACCAGGTGTAACTGCTTAAAAGATAGATGGTATGAAAAGTTTGGTTTGAAAACTGCTGCAACCGAGTTGCTACTGTATTTATTTATTTGTTACCTTATTATATAAGGAAACTGTGTTAGAAATGTGTTTTTAACACATTGGGCCTCTTATATGAAACAGGAGCAGAATTAATTTGCACGTACATTTTTTGCAGAGTGAAATCTCTGCATGTTAGCAAAATATATGTAGTTCTATAGGTATGAAAAAAAATGTTCCAAACCCATTGAACCATATGCCTATTTTGCTCATACTTGCATTTTCTTATCAATGTCCTCAGATCTGGGGACTTTAGGGTTTTAAGGGTTAAAATGTACGGTTTTTTTAATTGAAGGTATTGCTAGTGTGTGAATGTTGTATGAATGTTCCAGTGGTGGTCGAATAGGCCGCTAGACGCGTATTGGCTGCCACGTTTCCACTAGTCTGCCCCAGGGCAGCTGTGTCTACTCACGTAGTTTATCAAGTATGAATGAGGAGTGAATGAATAATGGACCTAGGGGTGTCAAATTAGCGCATTAATTGCGATGAATTCATTGCAGGCATATTTAATGCGTTATGTTTTTTAATCGCTTAATCTATTTTTTAATCTCTAACTTTACTTTGTCTGTTTGCGAGTTGCCTTTATTATGAAATCTGTGTTTGTGCGGTGGGCTTCTTGTGCTTGAGTTGTGAGTGGAAAACAATTCAGTTCAATTTTGTTTATATAGCGACAACATAAATTGTCTCTAGTCTAGGATCTTTCCAGAGACCAGGACACGACCCCCGAGCAATTATTACATAAACATAACAAATTAAAGCTGCAAGCAGCGATGAACGGGCCTTCGCACCCTTGTGCACTTTCAGGCTGCAGTGGAAGCTTGTATGGCATGAATATTCTTCAGGCCTGGACATTTAGCGGATGACACCAGCCACGACTCTCTATATCAAACCATTCAAAAGTTATGGCAGAAAGTAGGAACTATCAAATATGGACCAATCAGATGAAGGGGGACACACGCTTTTTGCGTCTAGCGTCACCAAGGTAACGCTTTTGAACGAGAAAAGTAATGCGCGTCGTTGCAGGATCAAGACACACATTTTGATGTATAATACACCTGGGTGCACGTTACGGTTCGGGCCGTATTAATTGCCGAAGGAATGGCATAAATTGCGCCAAAATTACATGATTAATTCAAAATGGCCAACTCCCTGTTCGGTTTGGACCATGGCGCCAAGAGACTTTTCTTTAAGTTGCTACATGATACAGGTGTGTACCAATTTTCGTGCATGTACGTCCAACCGTATAGTGGGGCTTGAGGCACAAAGTTTTTTAGGGGGCCATTAGGCCACGCCCATTAATGCAAACCATTAAATATCAAATTTTTCACCAGGCCTGGCTTGCGTGCAAAGTTTGGTGCCTTTGGGGCACGTTTAGGGGGGCAAAAAGGCCCTAATTTTGTTGGAAAAATAAAAACGAGGAGAAAAAAGAAAATAAAAATCCTACAGATACAATAGGGCCTTCGCACTGTAAGTGCTCGGGCCCTAATTAATGAGCAACATGCCAATCTGCATTTGAATGACATTTATAAAGATACACAAGGTTTCGTGATCAACACCAAGATTTTTGCAGTGTTCATGTTACCAGTCAGATTTTGAATAAGGATATGATTTATGTGCAAATTAAGGTTTACAAAATCAAGATTTGTAAACCCCTCCCTACAAAAACACACACACACATATACCACCACCACCACCACCCCACCCTTAACCGTCACCTCAGTGGTCAGAACTACATAGATACTTGGCTGGTTTGCTCCCATCGGAAATATATGTGAACTTTTTGCATGTCTTTTTCATGTCCATGTTCTGGTCCCTTAGGTGCAACAAGAACAAAAATGAATAAAGAAATAAATTGAGAAAATTATCTTGGATGACACACATACACCTGTTGATACCCTAGCATTGAGTGACTCCCAGTTTGAACTAATGGTGTGTCGCTCTTCACAGCTGGTGGCCAATTAGCAGCAGCCTGAGGAGGGACCCCCTGCTGGGGCTCCTAACCAATTAGAGGGCTTGATTTATATCAGTAATAACTTTACCGTTCACACCGTTGTACACGTATGCACATGTACAGTGTGAGCTCTCACATACTGGTAAATAATGTGAAAAACAGTATGTACATGCAGAGTAAGACACATAAACACATCAGCAAATGAACAAATACACATAAACACTAATACTCTCAAAGCCCCCCTGTATGTGCTATAATGATCCGCAATTAGAGACTTTAGAAGGATTGCTCATATTTCACCTCAACCAACTGTTGCAACTCGAGCAAGACTGAAGCTTATAATACATTTCCATGCAATTATTTTCATTCTTTTCATATCAAGGTTAAATCATCAGTTATCTCTTTTGTACCAGTAAATGGCTGATGGTTCAAACAAAGAAGTGGCTGATATAGCCGCAGACGAAATAACAGGGCTCTAAAGTCTCTTGCATTGAGCGTGAGACTCACGCATTTCAACAAGTTCACACGCTCTCACGCCACACAGTAATTCCAACAGCACATCTTACAAATGAGTCACGGTAAGCTACTGCACGCTGAGCTGTCTGGAGTTACCAACCTGTCGGCCAATCAGAAAATAGAATCTTTTATTGCCGGGTAAGGTCTGAATTTCAGCTTCAAGTGTTCCATGAATGCGTAGCGAACGTAAGCTAAGTTACAACACACAACACGAAGCATTTATCGTTATCGAGGTAAAACTGCCCAATTTATCGTGATATTGATTTGAGGTCATATCGCCCAGCCTAAGTGTGAAGTCTGTTTTCAACTTGCTAAATTTTCTGCTTTTCCTGTTGACTTTCTACACCAGACACCAAAACATTGGTTTAGCTGGTAGCGTTAAATTGAAACAATGGCCACAGACCTATGGCTTTGTAACTTGTATAAGTTCTGTTTCTTCTTCCCTGCATCAGTTTCTTCTATTACTTCTGGGGTCAAAGCACAGGGTAGGCGTTGCAGGGCATGTATTGGCCTGTTTCAGCCTAACTGGAAGCATACATGCAGGATGAGACTGACTTCCAAGTGTTTATCTCGTTTGTTAGATGATGAGAAGTTGAGAAGATGATGAGAAGTTTGGTTTAGTTCAGCAGAGTAGGTGATTGGAGTGGAATTGAGAGGCGAGCGCCACCTCATTAAAACTAACTAATGAATAATGAACTAGTTTTTCTGCATCACTCTGCGACAGGATTTTCCTAATCTTTGCGATATTACAGAGTTGGAAATTTTACACTTGGATTTAAATTTTTGCTATTTTACAAACCTGATTAATATATGACTAAAGGGGACCTATTATGAAAAACACGTTTTTTCTTGCTTTAACATATAAAGTGGTCTCCCCTCAGTGTCTGTACAGCCGCCCGGATGAGCCTTCCAGTGTGATGTGGATCTACGAGCCGTTCAGATTCTGCGCCCGCCGTTACGTAACGACGGGCGCGATTTACATCGGTTGGCCTCCGATGCACGAAACCACGGCTACAACTAACTCTGGCCGGAACAACAACAAAAACTGCGCCGGCCGGAGCTTCCGCCATTTTCTATTCATTTCATTCAAACAGCCAATCAGCACAGAGCCTCATTATCATAGCCCCGCCCACTCAGAATCCTGCATAGATAATGAGGTTAAAGAATGGGAAGATAAAGACATGGCTCAGAGGCTGAATTTCTGATTTATTTAGCAAAAAAAATCAAAAGCTTGTTTTTAAGACATTCAAGGCCTGTTTAAAATAGGTATTAGATGCCATAATAGGTCCCCTTTAAACAACAAATCCTGGTCGAAAAAAACACCACGGTTTCTCACAGTTGCACTGGAAGCCATCGCAACGCCATCTAATCTCTTCATAGATGGTTTGGACCAAAAATGATGAACTCTGTTTTATCTGAATTTAGAAGCAAAACATTTCCAGGCATCCAGTCCTTGATATTCTTTAAGACATGCCTGAAGTTTAACTAACGGTTCTGTTTCATCCGGCTTCATAGACAAATAGAGCTGTATCATCAGCATAGCAATTAAAGTGTATGCCGTGATTCTGGATTCTACTTCCCAACGGCTGCATGTATAAACTAAACAAGATTGGTCCTAGCACTACACCCTGCGGAACACCATAACAGACCCTTGACTGTTCTGAAGAAACCTCATGTACATGAACAAACTGGAATCTGTCAGATAGATATGATTTAAACCAACGTAGAGCTGTCCCTTTAATCCCAATAACATGCTCTAACCTGTGCAGTAAAATGCTGATCTACAGTGTCAAATGCAGCACTGAGGTCCAGTAGAACCAGTATGGACACTAGTCCCTTATCTGAGGTCCAGTAGAACCAGTATGGACACTAATCCCTTATCTGAGGTCCAGTAGAACCAGTATGGACACTAATCCCTTATCTGAGGTCCAGTAGAACCAGTATGGACACTAATCCCTTATCTGAGGTCCAGTAGAACCAGTATGGACACTTATCCCTTATCTGAGGTCCAGTAGAACCAGTATTAGCTAAAATGTCTGGGTCAAGAAAAGGTTTTTTAAGTAAAGGTTTAATTACTGCAACTTTGAAAACCTGTGGTACATATCCTAAGTTTTGTGATAAGGGGATCTGGTCCAGTATTGTCGCGCCAATAAGAGAAAAAACATTTTTGAATAGTCGAGTCTGGATGGGGTCTAACATACATGTGGTTGATTTAGCTCTATTGACGAGTGAGGTCAGCTCAGGGAGGTCTATAGGATCAAAACAGTCTAGAGTCAAGTCAGAGCCTAGGGAAGTCGCTAAAGCTGAAGATTTATTCTCTAATTCCCATGATTTTACTGTTAAAGAAGCTGATAAAGTCTTCACTACTGAGAGCTGCAGGAATGCACGGCTCAACAGAGTTGTGGCTCTTTGTCAGCCTGGCTACAGTGCTGAACAGAAAACGTGGGTTACTTTTGTTATCCTCTATCAACGATGAATCATAAGCTGTTCTGTCTTTGCGAATGGCTTTTTTATATACTATTAGATTATCTTTCCATTGACGATAGATATCTACAGCCTTACAAGAGTACCACTTCCTTTCCATTTTACACACGTTTTATTTCAACATGCGGATATCAGAATTATACCAGGGAGTTAAGTTCGTATGGTTGGAAACCCTCCTTGCAACTGCATCTAAAGCTGAGTGCAGCAAATCAGCAGTGTTACTAGCAAGGAAATCAACATCTGCAGAGGTAGAACCCAGGTCACTGGCCTCGACTACTTCACTATTTTCCACTGTCGTAAGATGAGCAATGGCCTCTCTGAATTTAGCAATAGCTTCATCGGACAAACATCTGCTAAAATAATACCTCCTTTTTTGCACTTCAACATCGACAATATTAAATTCAAACGTTATTAAATAGTGGTCGGATAAGAGGGAGTTTATAGGCGACACCAACAGATCATCAGTTTCAACACCGTAGGTGAGAACGAGATCCAGGGTATGATTAAAAGCTTTCAACATCCATATGAATGTTAAAGTCACCCACTATGATGAATGTATCTGTACTGATCAATAAACCAGAGAGGAAATCTGAAAATTCAGACAGAAACTCTAGATAAGCACCAGCAGGGGGCCGGTACACTACCACTAACAAAACTGGCTTCTCTGATTTCCAGCTCGGGAGTTTCAGACTAAGCGTAAGGCTTTTCGAACGTATTATAATCACATTTAGGTTCAGATTTTGTTTGAAGACTGGAGTTATTAATTGCTGCGACTCCTCCGCCTCGGCCCGTGCTTCTAGGATAATGATGATTAAAGTAGCCGGGCGGAGTTGATTCATTCAAACTAACATACTCTTCCTCCTGTAGCCATGTTTCTGTTCAACAGAAAATATCACTCCTGGTCTCTGTAATTAGATCATTTACTAATACAGAGCTTAATGATCGTATATTTAGTTGTCCGCATCTAAATTTTCGGTCTCTAATTGGTACCAAATAAGCATTGGTTTTAATTTTTACAAGGTTATTTTGATTAACGCCTCCATCACACCGCACCTCGTAAACTTTTGGAGGGCAAGAAACTGCAACCAATTCTATTTTGCTAGGCACCTTGTTAGAGTCGCCAATTCCATAATGCATTCCTACAGTTTTATTGGCAGGCGTTGGTCCCTGAGAAGCAGCAGAGAAACGTGTAAGACTGCAGCAATGCATCCTGGCCTGGACCCTGGATTGTCAAAGGGGGGAGTGTCTAATACTATTGGCCAGATTTCTAGAAATAAGAGCTGCACCATACCGGGTGGGATGAATCTTCTAATCAGACCGGGCTTTCCCCAAAACGTATTTCAATTGTCAATAAAGGCCACGTCGTTTTCCGAGCACCACCGATAGGTATGTTCCGTACACATGGCTATAATTATTACAAACACGGTGAAAGCCATTATTTTGTCAGGTCTGTGTCAAACTAGCGGAGAAAATATTAATAAAAAAGAACTGACAAAGGATAGACACAGAAATCCAACAGCAGTTGTCTGGGTAGGGAAATCCCAGTCTCTGCATTACAGTTGTTTGCCGAATGCATAAATATTGAAATATTGTAGTGGCATCAGCCAGTCTGTACGGAGTGGTCTGCTGGAACAGTAGCATCACAGATGGGCGGGAGTGAGAAGCTGGATAATATCATCAGGAAGTCCAGCTCTGTCCTGGACTGCCCTTTGGACTTAGTGAGGGAGGTGGGTGACAGGAGAGTCCTGGCTAAAGTGTCATTCGTGTTGGACAATGAGCCCCACCCCCTGCACGGTGACCTGACAGAACTGAAGAGCAGCTTCAGTGACAGACTGCTTCACCCTTGATGTGTGAAGGAAAGATATAGATGTTTTCCCGTCCTGCTGCTGTTAGATTCCACAACGAGCACTCTTCATCTATCTCTTTCTGTTTGTTGTTGCAAACTGCAATTTCCCCCACTGTGGGACAAATAAAGGTTTTCTTATCTTATCTCATCTTATCTTATCTTATACTAGTTCTTTATAAAACCTGAGTCCCAGTATTTGTAAGATGATTCTTATACACTAAGAAGAAACATAGCCTACAATGTCGATCCCCACACACACACCCTTCTTGGTTCCATATGTCCTCACACATACACTTTAATTCATAAATGCCACAGAAACAAAGAGTCTCAACCAGGAATGTATTAATGCTCAAAGGCAGGTAGCATGCCTGCCTGCCATGCCAAGCAGAGGATTACAGTGCAAATCAGAGCTTTACCTGCGGAGATTGTAATACTAAAAGAAACTAAAGACCATGCTGGGTATGTGGTCACACATTAGGAGGGATGGTCAACAATTCATTGTATGAGTAACATGGGCATAACTGCTGCAAATGTGTGCCAAATTAAGCCATCATTAGTGCCCTGAATCATTATAACCACTGGTACATTAGTTGAAGTACACACACACACACACTTCTGATTTGACTCAGACTTGAACACTGTTGGCTTGGATGTGGACTGCATCAACTGCATTCAGACTCATAGATCAGATTTGATTTGATTTTGTTTTGTATGCCATAATGATTTGTCCTAAGTTAAAATCTACATTCAATTTAATGTTTATTTTTGTAAGATGCCCATTGGCACATGTCATTGTTTCATGTTATATTGGTGTAGTGCTTATGCACAAACTAGTATCACCAAAATGCCAGGAGAAAATGTCCCAAATCTTCTCCTCTCTGCATTCTCTGATTTTCCGTGTTATGGTAAAATGTACATTGATAAGTGTTGCTGTTAAAGAACCATTGAGGAGATGATGGGGACTACTTCCAACTTCATTTATCATCTGGCAAGAACTCTCCCAGGGAAGTAAATGCTACAACAATGTTTTTTGGCTCAATTTATGGAGCTGAAATTAATTTGAATAATACTAAAACTTAAATGAAATGGTATTATTGTAGTGTTAATACTTCAGAAAATGTACACATAGGAAAGTTAAAAAATAAATAGATAAATAAGTTATTCAGTTGAACACTTCAAAAATGATCTTAAATCGATTCCCTTGTTATTTGTCGCCTGGCAACAACTGTAATGATGACATTTCATGCAGCATCAGCAGGTAACCTAGGTGAGCTTTCTTAAAGCAGAGGCAGTCACAGATGGCTCCCTGTTCCAACACACTTGATTCAAATCAAAGGATCATGAAAAGATTTTAATTTTAAGTTTGACATATAACAGGGGCTAAGTGGTAGAAAAAACTCTTTCTATGGCTGTGAGTGGGAGGCTTGCTGACCGATTTTGAACTTTGTTAAACTCCCTTTCATTGCCTGCTTTCAAAGGTTTGTAGCCTATTGCTACTGTGCAGAGCTGCACCTGTAGCCTCTTGATGATGTTAAATAACTTTTTTGGGGGGGGATTGTTTCACTGTTCCATCACACCTCATTCAAATCAAAGGTGCAAACCTTGATGGCATGCTGATGCTGATTCATTCATTTGTATCAGGTGTGATGGAGCAGGGAAACCTCTAAGGCCCCGTTTACACAAAACGGTTTGCAAAAGCGTTTTGGCCGTTCGTTTACACGAAAACGAAGCTCAAAGTCACCAGAAACGATCATTTCTGAAAACTCCGGCCAACGTGGAGATTTGCACAAACTCAGTTTTCACGTTTGCTTGTAAACAGAGAGAAATGGACATTTAGGCTTCACAACGTCACATTATGCCACAGAAACGTCACCAGCATCATGTGTGCGACCTGTGTTTACAATTTGTTTGGCCCCCATCAATATTTTCTTGTATTTTACTTGTTTTATATTCTAAAGTTACACTTAAAAGTAACTCCACTTCTCTGTCACTCCAAACGAAAGACTCTTGTTCATCTTGGAAGTAACTGGAAGTTACTCGTGTCATTTGTTGATGTTTTTTTACAGGATTCTGATTGGCTAGCATGACTTTATCTTCTCGTTACACTGCCCCCTGTAGGTTTGGCTGCTCATAGCACCTTAACAGATATTTATGCAGGTTCCTGGAAATGATGGTATTTTTCAAAACGTAGAGGGGGAAATATCCGTTTTTGTAAATACCCGGCTATGTGTAAACGTGCCCTAAATCAGGCAGGGTAGCAGGCCTTGTTGGCCTGGTTTAGAAGCCACAGCTCTATCTACAGCAGCACTGTTTCTACAACCATGACGAGCATGATGAGCTTTTGTGAAAACTAGGTGCTGGACGGCCCAACTAAATGTGCAGGTACACCATACAGAGGCTGAATGACCTTGTTGCAACTGGCCCTAATTCAACCCTTAGCAAAAAGTAGTATATTTAAGTTTATTATATTAAGTATATTAAAGCAGCACAATGTAACTTTCAGCTTTTGTTGAGTTTGGCGGCTCCTTTGGACAAAAGCGGTAGTGCTTTACCAGTAGTGTGGAAGGGTTCCTACCATGCAAGTTACATAGTGCCAGTGAAGGCGATACAGACCCCTCAGACCATAACAGAGGTGTCATTAAACCTGTTGGAAGTTGATGTACCATCACAATGACTCTGGAAATATTAGATTAAGGTGGAAAAGTTACATAGTGCTGCTTTAAGTATGCTTGAGTATACAAAGTATATGGACCATGTACTTGTAGTGTACCGGAAGGTATACTAACATAATATATCTCTTCAGACTAAATTGGAACATTGTAAGCTTATAAAATTAAACTTCAAGTATACTTCAATAAACTGAAATGTAGACTAGAAGTTTATAGTTATTACAATGGCAGTATATAGAAGAGTGTACTTTTATGTCTGCATTAATATTAATGGTTAATACCAAGTTGGTAAAAACCTAAGGCATATATAAGCATTTTTAATATACTATTTATATATATATATATATATATATATATATATATATATATATATATATATATATATATATATATATATAAATAAAAACATACAGTTCGCCCCCACCAAGAGAAGGTGGGCATGGAGCATGTGATCACCTACCTTCTGCACAAGGCTCACTCTCACCTGGACAAGGGGAAAAGCGCTGTGAGAATCATGTTTTTTGATATTTCCAGCGCCTTTAACACCATTGAGCCCCCTTGACTGAGTGAGAAGCTCTTGCAGATGGGGGTGAAGGGCCACCTGGTGTCTTGGATCAGTGACTACCTGACGGAGAGACCACGGTACGTCAGGGTGAAGGACTGCGTCTCTGAGATCCAGGTCTGCAGCACTGGCGCTCCACAGGGGACTGTGCTCTCACTCTCCCTGTTCACCATGTACACCTTTCTTTAGAAAAATACTGTTGCTTGTTGTTCATTATTTCAGATTTTACTTCATTCTTATCCATTTGGGTGAATTTATCAATAGAATCTGTGAGGAGGAATCATTTTAACCCACAAAAAGCTCTAATACTTGTTATACTCTTTTAGCCAGGTTTTTACAACGCAAACACACATGCAGTAATTTCTATTATTGTATGCAAAATAGTTATTTGACAAGACAGTTGTTGTAGATCTGCAGTGTTGTTACATGAAATGAATAAATGAATGACAAAATAAATTTAATTAAAGCTGCAAGCAGCGATGAACGGGCCCTCGCACCCTTGTGCACGTTCAGGCTGCAGTGGAAACTTGTATGATTTGCATGTAGATTCTTCAGGCCTGGACATTTAGCGGATGACACCAGCCACAACTGTCTATATCAAACCATTCAAAAGTTATGGCAGAAGTAGGAACTAGTAGGAACTATCAGATATCGACCAATCAGGTGAAGGAGCGGGGCTAATTTGCAGCAATTATGTTCAAGGACTCAAGACCGAGTCCAATGACACCACCCAAGAGTCTTTATGTCAAACCATTCAAAGGTTTTTCAGAAAATCGGAACTATCACATATCGACCAATCAGAAGAAGGGCGGGGTTAATTTGCACCAATTAAAGTGAAAGAATCAAAACCGAGTCCGATGACACCACCCACGACTCTCTATGTCAAACCATTCAAAAGTTATGCCAGAAAATAGAGACTATCAAATATTTTTTTTTTTTTTTTTTTTTTTTTTTTTAAAGATTTTTTTGGGCTCTAGTGGCCCTTTATTGAGTGCAGACTGGAAAGGGGTAGAGAGAGAGAACAGGGATGACACGCAGCAAAGGTGCGCAGGCCGGGATTCGAACCTGCGACCGCTGCAGGAGGACTGTAGCCTCAGTATATGAGCCGCTGCTTAACCCACTGCGCCACCGAGCGGCCCGAGACTATCAAATATTGACCAATCAGAAGAAGGTGCAGGGCAAATTCAGGCCAATGACGGTCAAGTACTCAAAACCGAGTGCGATGGCACCACCCACATGTCTTTATCACAACCCGTTCAAAAGTTATGGCAGAGAATAGGGACTATCAAATACGGACCAATCAGGTGAAGGGGGGGGGGGGGCGTCGCCACGGTAACGCTTCTGACTGAGAAAAGTAATGCGCGTTGTCGCAGGATCAAGATGCACATTTTGATGTATAACACACTTGGGTGCACGTTACGGTTTGGGCCGTATTAACTGCCCAAGGAATGGCATAAATTGCGCCAAAATTACGCGATTAATTCAAAATGTTCCAAATGGCCGACTTCCTGTTTGGTTTCGGCCATGGCGCCAAGAGACTTTTCTTTAAGTTACGACATGATACAGGTGTGTACCGATTTTCTTGGATGTACGTTAAACCATATTGTGGGGCTTGAGGCACAAAGTTCTTTCTGTATGGGCCAATCAGATGAAGGGGGGGTGTACTTTTTGGCATCTAGCATCGCCACGGTAACGCTTTTGACTGAGAAAAGTAATGCGCATCATCGCAGGATCAAGACGCACATTTTGATGTATAACAAACCTGGGTGCACGTTACGGTTCGGGCCGTATTAACTGCCCAAGGAATGGCATAAATTGCGCCAAAAATTACACGATTAATTCTAAATGTTCCAAATGGCCGACTTCCTGTTTGGTTTCGGCCATGGCGCCAAGAGACTTTTCTTTAAGTTACGACATGATACAGGTGTGTACCGATTTTCTTGGATGTACGTTAAACCATATTGTGGGGCTTGAGGCACAAAGTTCTTTCTGTATGGGCCAATCAGATGAAGGGGGGGTGTACTTTTTGGCATCTAGCATCGCCACGGTAACGCTTTTGACTGAGAAAAGTAATGCGCATCATCGCATGATCAAGACGCACATTTTGATGTATAACAAACCTGGGTGCACGTTACGGTTCGGGCCGTATTAACTGCCCAAGGAATGGCATAAATTGCGCCAAAAATTACACGATTAATTCTAAATGGCCGACTTCCTGTTTGGTTTCAGCCATGGCGCCAAGAGACTTTTCTTTAAGTTGCGACATGATACAGGTGTATACCGATTTTCGTACATGTACGTCAAACCGTATTGTGGGGCTTGAGGCACAAAGTTTTCTAGGGGGCGCTGTTGAGCCATTTTGCCACGCCCATTAATGCAAACCATTAAATATCAAATTTCTCGCCAGGCCTGGCTTGCGTGCAAAATTTGGTGACTTTTGGGGCACGTTTAGGGGGGCAAAAAGGCCCTCCTTTCGTCGGAATAAAAACGAGGATAAAAACAAAAACGAGAACAAAAATTCCTACAGATACAATAGGGCCTTCGCACTGTCAGTGCTCGTGCCCTAAAAATGAAAGAAAGTAAGTAAGTACGTTAGTTGAGGAACAGTATGTGTCCCTACAGGCCTAAACATTTAAGTGGCTGCTAACAGGCCAGATGTAGATTCAGAAGGCTTTTGTTGCCATAAACAGAAGCAAATTGTGCTTACTAGGCTACGCTGTACCTAAAGCAAACTTGGCATCAGGAAGCCATCCTAGTGCACTGCAAACAAAGAATGACAAAGGTCAACAGTGATAAAAGTAATTTGGTCAAAGATTTACACATTTAATATCTGACAACCAAGTGCAAATACATCCCAAGTGTTTCTTTTTGTTTAGTTTTTTGGTTTTCTGTTAGGTTTTTGATTCTGTTTTTTCCGGCTTTTCAAATGAGGAAACGTGCAAACTCACGAGTATGAAAATAAATGAGTAAATAAATAAATAACATGTCAACCATGCACTGTTCTGTAATCATTGATGACATGCCCCTTGTATAGATTGTAAATTGACTGAGAATATTTGTTTCAGTTGGGAGGATTTAAGTTTTTACCAATAGTGCTTTTAGGGAAATTTCTAGAACCAGTGAACAGGAGTCCAATGAGACCAGAAACAGATGAACACTGTTAAGCTAAGAGTGAAAACTGTGGAAACCATCCTGCCTGGTGACTTTGTTGCTATGGCTACGGATGTGGTAACTGATGTTCATATTGATTATATTGCCAGACTCTTAATCATCACTTATCTTTGTATTATTGATACATCTGTTGTACATTCTCATTGCCACCATTTGTGGAGGCAAAATAAGACAAATGGTGAACTTTTATAGCATAAATAGCTGTTGTCAATGAATCTATGGAAGATGGAAGACGGTCAACACCAAGACATGTTGAAGGGCGGCTGTCGCGTCACCTTGGTTTATTTGTTTATTATAACATCCATGGCTAAATGCCTTCCTCTTTGGAGACATAATGATTTTTCAGAAAACAAGTTAATGCTGCATTCTGTGCTGGAAAGTGCCTCCAGTTAAAAGTGTTTTTTTCTCTTTTTTGATAGAAGCCATGCTGTGCCTGTGAAGTAGATTAGTTAGCAGTTAACCAGCATACTGTCTCAGTGTGTTCCCAGTTACTATAACCTTCTCCCTCAGTATGTCTTCTTCAACACCTTGACTGTGCTAATTGGGACAAACCCCCTGTAGTGTGACCCTCAAGGGGCTCCATACTGGATGTTTGCTTGCTGATACGTGTGTGTACGTGTGTGTGTGTGTGTGTGTGTGTGTGTGTGTGTGTGTGTGTGTGTGTGTGTGTGTGTGTGTGTGTGTGTGTGTGTGAGTGAGAGAGAGAGTGCGTGCGTGCGTGCGTGCGTGCGTGCGTGCTTGCGTGCGTGCGTGCGTGTTTGTTAGTTACAGAGTGAGGCACACCCCATTAGCTGTAATGCTGGATTATAGGAAACTGTTAAGTTTATACATCAGCATATAATAATAGTTCAATAATTAAGTTAATAATTCCCAGATGATACTTCTTGATTGACCTGACCACACATCCAAATACAAAAGGACTGTTTATTCATTATTTTTTTCTATTTAATTTGCTTTTTACATGTAGAAATTTGGCCATAAAAACCAAAGGATACCAAAAACAATAAATTCTGTTTTGAATGTGAGTTGCCACAAAAATGTTCTGCTTCTTTTTAACTGAACCGAGCACAGACATTCTATTTATATTTACACTTGAGTGTATTTGGACAATATTTGTTAATGTTGTAAATCCTTGAACCAGTCTTTTCACGGCAACAAGCATTATGTTGAGTTTCAATCCAGCTGTGATCTTGATTATCTCACAGCTCTGCTAATAGGCTAACCTTTAACACCTTTAACACTTTAACACTTAACCAAGGGGAAATGTACAACTCTTCTTTTAAAGGCTGGGTTATGGTTCTGCGCCAAACCGATGCCGTGCCTATGGCGTAGAGTACGCGTCGACGCGTACCCTACGCCATAGCCCACGCCGTCGCCGACGCGTACCTCCCAGAAATTGTAACTACGCGTCGAGGCGACGCAGACCACGAGCAGACCGAGAGGGCTGTGATTGGTTCGCTTGGTAGCAACGCATTTCCGGTTTCCGGTTTGAAGCATTCGTGAACTTTCAGCGCTCTTTTCTTCGTGTATGTGTGATTTTTTTTTTAGTTGTCCTTATCTATTTCATTCACTGTGACCGGAAAAGTCTGATAAACTATTCAGGAAAATATCGCGAACTAGGGGTCACGGGGGGTACTGCACCGCAGAGAAATGGAGTGACGGAGAAGTCCGAAGGGTTCACGACGGCGTCATGGTTACGGCGTAGGCACGGCGTCGATTTGACACAGAACCATAACTCAGCCTTAAGCCATCACTTGTTGGAGTAGGAGCAGTGGGCTGCCATTTTTTCACCCTGGGCAGCAGGGGTTTTCCTGGAAACTCTCAATCCATACTTGTTGGTTCTTTTCTACTTGAACTATCATGAACTTTAACATTGAACATGTGACTAGAAGGTTGTAGAGCCTATCTTTCCTGATTATACTACGAGTGTCGCTAAGACCAGGGCAGCATTCAATGACGTAAGAAGCCGCTCTGTGGCCGACAGGGGGTTTGGTATGGCATCCTGTTTCCAGCTCGTCTCCGATTCACGTTCAACGGAAAAGAAAAGGAGTTCACACTTGGAATGTCTTCTTTAACTATTTGGGAGTCATTGAAGGCATAATTGCGAGGTCAGGTAATTTCATTTTGTGCTACTCAGAAGAAAGTAAGCACTGTTCGGCTAAAGGAATTGGCGGAAGGGATTTTTGAGCTCCTTCTGCAGATTCTGTGAAAAAGTGCATCTCACTACAGACAGAGATTGATCTTTTATCAACAAGGCAGGCTGAGTATCTCATCTCTAAATCATGGCATGGGTCTTATGAGCATGGGGAAAAGGCTGGGTGGATTCTCACTCATCAGCTAAGACAGAAAACAGCTAATCAGAACCTCCCCAAAATAAATTACGTTTCCAAGATAGTCTCAAAATTAACAACCGAGATCGACCTCTCGGTTGAGGATATAGCTTCGGCGATTGGCTCTATGCAAAGTGGCAAATCCCCAGGACAAGATGGTTCAACCGGTTTTTATAAAAAGTTTTCTGAACAACTTTCCCCTTTGTTATGGTTGCTTTTCAAGGAGTCACTTTCATTGAAAGCCCTACCACCTACTATTCGAGAAGCAGTTAGCCCCTTACTCCTTAAGACAGTCAAGAACCCTCTTCAGTGCAGCTCGTACCGTCCAATTTTCTACTCAATACAGATGTCAAAATTCTTTCTGAAATTCCATCCGTTATTTCACCGGACCAAACAGGTTTTATTAAGACTCATTACTCTTTTCAATATCTTCTATAGCCCTTCTCCACCTGGTACCCCTGAAGTAGTGCTCTCACTCGATGCTGAAAAGGCATTTGACCGGGTGGAATAGGTCTTCTCAGTGCTCTGGAGAGGTTTGGATTTGGTCCCAGATTCATATCATGGGTTAGACTTTTATATACATCTCCAAGGGTTGCTGTACGTACTAATAATAACCTGTCCACCTCCTTCAAGCTCCAGCGTGGTACAAGGCAGGGGTTTCCTTTGTCACCACTGCTATTTGCTGTTGCAACGGAACCACTTGCTTTGGCACTAAGATAGAACGCTGGTATCAGGGGGATCCGTCCTGCAGGGATAAAGGATAGAGGATATATGTATTAGGTTTCACTTTACGCAGATATGTTATTATTTATTTCACAGACCCTTTTGAGTCTTCCTAAATTAATTGTCCTACTCAACAACTTTGGCAAAATATCGGCTACAAGGTCAATATTCAGAAAAGTGAATTGATGCCTGTTGGCAAGGGGGCAGGCCAGGTTCCCCTTAGAATCATTTCCTTTTAAAATTAGTCCAAAGGAATTCAAGTATCTTGCGGTGTAGGTTACACACAGTCATAAAGATTTGTATTTAGCTAACTATCAGCCTCAGTTATCTAATTTGAAGAAAGATATTGATCAGTGGGACCCCCTGCCTTTCTCCCTGGGAGGCAGAGTTAATACTATAAAGGTGAGTGTGCTGCCTACATTTTTCCAGTCTCTCCCAGTGTTTCTTAGAAAACTAAAAAAACTTTTCAAAACTAAATAATCAGATATCAGCCTTTATTTGGAACAAAAAGCCACCACAGATCAAAGGATGTATATTAAGAGACCTCGAGTGAAAGGAGGGATGGCACTCCCAAATTTCATATACTACTACTGGGCGGCTAACATAAGATCGCTGCTGTACTGGATGAAAGACAGTGCTGCAGCCCCCAGATGGACAGTTATGGTGGGGGCATCCATTGGGTCCACTTCCCTGGCGGCTTTACTGTGCACTAAATTACCATTCACACAACCTCTGTTTAGCTTTCTCTGTAACCCAGTGGTTGTACATTCAATTAAAATGTGTAATCAGTTTAGAAGATCTTTCTCTCTTAGGAACCTGTCACTCACTGGGCCAGTTTCGAATAATCTTCTGTTTATCCCATAATTGAAGGACTTTCAATTATGAACGGGCCCTCGCACTCTTGTGCACGTTCAGGCGTGCTGCAGTGGAAGCGCTTGTATGACTTGCATGTAGATGTCTTCAGGCCTGGACATTTAGCGGATTACACCAGCCACGACTCTCTATATCAAACCATTCAAAAGTTATGGCAGAAAGTATGGACTATCAGATATCAACCAATCAGAAGAAGGGGCGGGGCTAATTTGTATGAATTATGTTTAAGGACTCAAAACCGAGTCCGATGACACCACCCACGAGTCTCTGTATCAAACCCTTCAAAAGTTATGGCAGAAAGTAGGAACTATAAGATATCGACCAATCAGATGAAGGGGCGGGGCTAATGTGCACCAATTATGTTCAAGAACTCAAAACCATGTCCGATGACACCACCCACAAGTCTTTATGTCAAACCATTCAAAACTTATTGCAGAAAATAGGGACTATCACATATCGACCAATCAGATGAAGCGGCAGGGCTAATTAAGGCCAATGAAGGTCAAGTACTCAATACCAAGTCTGATGACACCACCCACGACTCTCTATATCAAACCATTCAAAAGTTATCGCAGAAAGTAGGAACTGTCAAATATGGACCAATCAGATGAAGGAGGGGCGCGCTTTTTGGCGTCTATCGTCGCCACAGTAACGCTTTTGACTGAGAAAAGTAATGCCCATCGTTGCAGGATCAAGACGTACATTTTGATGTATAACACACCTGGGTGCACGTTACGGTTCAGGCCACATTAACGGCCGAATAAATGGCATAAATTGCGCCAAAATTACACGATTAATTCAAAATGCCCAACTTCTTGTTCGGTTTCGGCCATGGCGCCAAGATACTTTTCTTTAAGATGCGACATGATACAGGTGTGTACCGATTTTCGTGCATGTACGTCAAACCGTATTGTGGGGCTTGAGGCACAAATTTTTGCAGGGGGCGCTGTTGAGAGATTAGGCCACGCCCATTAATGCAAACCATTAAATATAAAATTTTTCGCCAGGCCTGGCTTCCGTGCAAAATTTGGTGAATTTTGGGGCACGTTTAGGGGGGCAAAAAGGCCCTCATTTCATCGGAAGAAAAATTAGGAAAATAAAAAAAAGGAAGACATCTCCTACAGATACAATAGGGCCTTCGCACTGTAAGTACTCAGGCCCTAAAAACAAAAACTCCTACAGATACAATAGGGCCTTCGCACTGTCAGTCATCGGGCCCTAATTACGACTCATTGAAACATTGTGAAATAAAAACTTTCCTGTGAGGTGTGTGGTGTCTATTTTTGTGTCTACTGAATCAGATTTTGCATCTAACATGTAGGCTGCATTTGAAATTTTCAACATTTCCCATAAAAATGTATTGAAGTGTCCAACAATAAGTTTTGGACCAGGAAAAGATGAGCCTGGCAAACTCAGAAGTCTTCGGAAAAGAGACCAGCATATACACACACACACACACACACACACACACACACACGCACACACAGCCACATATACATATACACGCTCGCACACACACACACACACACACACACACACACACACACACACACACACACACACACACACACACACACACACACACACACACACACACACACACACAGACACATAGAGCCACTCAGACATATACATATGCACATACACACACATAGCCACACATACACACACACAGCCACACAGACATATACATACACGCACACACACACACACACATAGGCATACACACTGGCTTGGTCACCTGCATGCTTGCTCTGTAGTTTTTGGGGTTAGTTAATAGCGGTAGCTTAGCTCAGACTGTGATCGGTTCTCGAGATTTGGGTCGATTGCTGCTCTTGTTTTGGCCGGTTCCGTGGCGGTTTCGTGTTTCGTTTGTGGTTTTTGTTGCAGATTTCCAATGCTTGACATGTGCCTCCATGTGTTCTTGCTTCCTGGTTTAGCAACGGATGTCACCCCCCCCCCCCCCCCCCCAAAAAAAAAAAAAAAAAAAAAAAAACTGGGTTTGTACGTGTGTATATATATGTATGCGTATGTATGCGTGTGTATATATATATATATATATATATATATATATATATATATATATATATATATATATATATATATATTAAATATAGTAACAATGCACATATATATGCCTTAGGTTTTTACCAGCATGGTATTAACCATTAATATGTGTGCAGACAAGGTTAAAAAAAAAAAAAAAAAAAAGGAAAGGAGGCCAATAACAACTGAGTGGGGTGGGTGGTAGGCAAGGAAGGAGAAAAAGAAGGATTAGAACTGATAAGAGTAGATAAAATACAAAGAAAGCAGAGGATGGAGAAAGGCTTTTCTCATTACCCAATAAGAGTTCAAAATCACTAAGCAAAGCCAAAGTGTGTCAAAACTGTGGTTAGTCTTTCTGATAATGAATTAATCAAGTTAATTTGAAGAGCAGCACAGGATTGCTAATATCTCTTAAATCCCTCTCAATATATTGCTTTGCATTTTGGCTCAGTGTTTGCTAAATAAATAATAACACATTGCAATATCTATTATTCATTTCTTTTCCTTTAAAATCATAAGGAGAATCTTGGGTTTAATTTGTAGATTGTGTTTTTTTTTTTGCATTAAGACAGTAAGTTTGCATTTCTGTATTTGGACACCTCAAAGCATTTTTCCTTCTCTCTATTGCCATCTCTCTGAATCTTTCCCTGTTTCTCTCTGTCTTTTAAGTTAAATTTAAAACTACTTCTAGACCACTTTGTTTTCAAAGACATTGCTGAGCATTATTCTCTGCTAACAGCTCACAGCACATGAGAATGGAAGCAAGACTGCTCAAGATGAAGCTCCAAGCCATGTGTGGTTGTGTGTGTGTGTGTGTGTGTGTGTGTGTGTGTGTGTGTGTGTGTGTGTGTGTGTGTGTGTGTGTGTGTGTGTGTGTACACAGGGTGTGTGTGTGTAGACTTGGTAGCCTAGGCCCCCCACAGTCT
Source organism: Cololabis saira (assembly GCF_033807715.1). Lineage (NCBI taxonomy): Eukaryota > Metazoa > Chordata > Actinopteri > Beloniformes > Belonidae > Cololabis > Cololabis saira. Next base: position 50,636,049 of record NC_084587.1, read on the forward strand.
TTCACTGTAGGTGTGCAGATGAAAGCTCCACTGGTGATTGTGCAGATATGCATATGGACACACAATCGTGTGCAAACACACACACACACACACACGTAGTAATACAGAAAAAGAATGTTTGAAGTGGCACCCAGCAGCTGAGCTGAGTTGTGGCCGTAACCTCAGTTTGACATCTGGGGAAAATCTGCCAATGAAGAGCATGCAGACCATCACTGACTTGTTTCCATTCTCTGCATCTTAACATGTAGAATTGCCACTATATTTACATAGGCAGTGCTGTTCTTTGACTAGCTTTCAGTTGCTGTAGCATTATTCAGTTATACCGTAGAAAGATTGGCTTCATTGTGATGATTATCCAACTGGGAACAGAGGAAATGGAATACAAGCAATATCTTTTTAGAACAAACACTTCATTGGAAAACCAGATGAAAACATAGACTGTTTGGACAGTAGTGTCACAAATGTATGAGTAACTTCTTTGCATATGTAATTGGAAAGTTATGGTATGTAGCAACATACCAACACAGACGGTTGGTGTTATTACAGCTTTGTTTGGTTCGGTTCTCAGGAATCGTTGCTATTTTAGGTTAACAGTAAAACTTTTACCGATACTGTTCATCAGTCTGGCAAAAGCTTTAACTACCAAAGATCTTTCATTAACGATTGGACAAGAAGCATTAAGGATTAAATAAGCAGCTTTATTTTGGCTTAATACATTTTCTACATTCATTCAATTTAAATATTTGAGTTTAAATTAAAACATTTTGGACAGTGAACTGCACCCATCACTGTCTTGTCTTTTCTTTCCTACTGTTTCACGTTCCACTTTCGGTAATCTTAGTCCTCTTTGGCATAATTTTGTTTTTTTAAAATGCATATATATGCTTTAGGTTTACCAAACTTATTATTAACCATCAATATATACATTTTGGATGGTATGTAAATGTCACTGAATTAAGGCCCAAAAAAATTGCAAATTAATATTCATAAATGTAGTAAGATAATAGGTAAGATAATGAATCTATGAGTAGTATAATTAAATAATTATAATATAATTATATTAATACTTCTGTTGGTGTTCTCATTAAAGATATACATTTTAATCTAAAGAAATTTAACCGTAAAAAAGGATGACAGCCTTAGCCTGAAGCTCTAAAATCTCTCCCAACATAAAAGGCAGAAGAAATCATACTCTTATGGAATTTAATACACAGACATTTAGTCAGTTAAAAGGTATGGAGAAAATTGTCATCATCAGTTTTTTGTGGTATTGCCACAGTTCTGAAGTCAAGTTCACTTCATCATTATTAAATGTGGGTCCCATGACAGCACTATACTTCACCCCATAGCTTCAAAGACATAAATCCTAAAAATATTTTCTGAGCGCAAAAGCAAATAAATATATTCAAATGCTTATTTGGCTGACTAGTGCTGGGATTTCATCACTCAAGTCAGCAACATTTGTGATTTTAATGCCCTTTGTTGCAATCCAGCACAAAAAACAATGTACCTTTTAAAATTTCACTAGAATATGTAGAAAAAATGGACCTGCCACGGGACTACCCCTGCCTCTCGCCTGTAATGACCTGGGGTAGGGTCCTGCAAACACAGTACAGGATTAAATGGATATATAAAGATGGATGGATGGATGGATGGATGGATGGATGGATGGATGGATGGATGGATGGAAGGATCATTATTCTTTGGGTTGATAATGGCTTTCCCAGCTACTGCTATTGAAAACGAAACGTAGGCTCAGTAGGATGTTTTGTCACCATTATATGTTTATTATCTATGCTCAACTACACATTTCAGACCTAACCTTAACCTAACCCTCACCCTAAACTTAACCTTAACATAAACCCTGAAACCGAATTATAACCGGTGACAAAACATCTACTGTGCCTAAGTTTCATCTTCAATAGCAGTAGCTGGGAGAGCCATTATCAACCCAAAGAATAATGACAAAAATCTACTGGGTAGACAGTATTCCATCTACTCACACCATTCAAGGCTCTGAATACACATGATAAATTCCTATTCAGTGGACTGATAGCATTTCAAACGGGTGGTTTCTGTCCCTGAGTGACAGGTTGTTGAACCAAGAAATAAAATAATAAGTTAAAAGGCTTTCAATGAAGGACTGATGAAAACGACAGAGAATCAATGGACTCACAGAAAAATAATTCAACATACGAAGGAGATGAATCCTCTGCTGTCCACGTTTGACCAGTGCTTCAGTGTTGAAATCAAATTTAAGCTGGTTGTCAAACACAGTGCCCAGATAATTATAGGAGCTGACAATTTCAATCTTTTCTCCATCTATGACACTCTCAGTGAAGGCCTGCTTGTTGCGTCTAAAATCTACCAACATTTCTTTAGTTTTGGATGCATTCAATTCTAAAAAGTTGTCCTTACACCAGTCTACAAATGCAGGAAGAGCCACACCATGGTTATGTTGGACACTCTGAAGGAGAGACAACAGCACCGTATCATCCGAAAACTTGACAAGGAAGCTGCCCTCACAAAATGATATGCAGCTGTCAGTATATAAAATGTAAAGAAGAGGTGACAGTACGCACCCTTGTGGTGAACCCATATTTGTCACAACAATGTCAGACAAATAACCATTCACAATAACCCTCTGCTGTCTGTTGGTCAAGAAATCTAAAATAAATAAAACAAGTTGGTTTGATAAAATCAGAAATAAGTCTCTCAATTAGAAGACAAGATTGCATGTGGTTAAAATCAGAGGAGAAATCTCCAAACAACAGTCTAGCATGGGAATTGGGGTTCTCCAAATGTTTGTACAAGGTGTTAAGAATAAAAATCTTCGACACCCTTTCCAGCCTGGTACGCAAATTGCAGAGGGTCAAGTTTACCCTCGGTGGCAGTGAGAATCTCATTTTTAATTAATTTTTCCAAGATTTTCATAATCAATGAAGTGAGGGCAATTGGCCTGAAATCATTTGGCTGTTTAGGGTTACTACACTTTGGTAGTGGCGCAATATGTGATATTTTCCAAATGTCAGGATATTTAAAATTAAATGAAAAAAAAGCTTATAGAATGTCATGTAGCCTTTGCCCCTGCCTTCCAGTAGTTCTTGGTGCTTGGCACACTTCGTCTATCCGCTCTTCCCAGGCCACTGTAAGTTCCAGCATCATCAGATGTTTTGAAGCCTATGAGGTGATGACCATGTCTCGCCAGAGGTATGTTGTTGCGATGTTGCTAGGGACACTTCAGCTGTTTTCCCAGCAGCTGCCAGTCTTGGGCTGTGGGGAGGAGGCCCACCATTGTCAGAAGATGCACCTATGGTTTCTCTCTAGCTTTGATGAATGGGGATTAGCTTCTTTGGGGCATGATGGTGTTTGTTGTAGACGACTGAGCCTATGCTATCAGCAACTGCTTTGAGCATCTGATCATGGCGCCAGCTATAGCGACCATCAGCCAGGGCTTTAGGGCAGCTACTGAGGAGATGTTCTAAGCAGCTTCATCCAGAGCAAAGGGGGCATGAATGTGCCTCACTCGTGCCCCAGACATGGAAGTTTGCTGAGGAACCGGACGTGATGAAAATCTGCCTCCACAACGTTAGCCCAGGTGACCATGCCCTGCAATATGGTCTCCGATTTTGTCCTTCCTCTTTGCTGCTGGAGTCTCACGGCCCTGCTCACTCACTCCTCCTCCACACCTGCTCAGACTTCTTCCTGGAGTTGGAGGTGTCTCTCCTTGCCCTTGGCCTTACTGAGCTTGGTCCTAGGGAACTCACGCTGGCTTGCTCTTCCTGTACCTCAGACTGCCATCAATGCCTTCTGCCCTAGGCATGATTCAGACTCCTCCACTGGCCTCTCTGCTTTCCACTTTCTTCCGTTTCTCACCTCAGTGGCATTGAAAAGCTTCCTCAGGCTCTTAAATGGTTGTTCAGTGATGGATGGTATTGTACCTGAGATTGTAAAATGGAGATTGTAAAATGGAATTTGCCAACCACCTTTCCCTTCTTCAGCACAACGGATCTTGACCTGTAGGGCCTGAAACTCATCCTTGTCCATGAGTTGAGTCTTTTGCAAGTCCTTGCAAGATCCACCTGCTCTCTGGGGCGGATGCTGTTGTGGTGGAAAGGTCATCCATGAAGGCTCTTATAGGCAGCTGTTGAACACATGACTTGGTTAGTGGTCCTCTGCATTTCACCTCAGCAGCCATGACCAACATTTTCATTATGAGGGACAAAAAGATAACAGTCTGTTAATATTCCTTTCCCGAGTTGATGCCAGTTTGATGTTACCCAGAAGTGAACCTGAGCTTGAAGTTGTAATAATCCGGTATCAGGTCAATGATCTTGGTGGGGACATGGTTGAGGTGTTAAGCGAGCTTAACCAGGTGGTGTGGGATGGACCGATAGGTGTTGTTCAGGTGCAAAACAGCTAGGTCTCCTCCATTCTCATGGACTTCTGTAATGAGCTGTGTGACTACACCAGTGTGCTCTAGGCAGCAAAGTCCTCCAGGAATCCCACCCTTCTGTACCGAGGTTGGGTACACCACTCAGGTCTGGAGAAGATGCTGAGCAGGCTGCCTTCATGACCTCTTCAACCTCCTTCAGGATTGGCTCCGTCAACTTGAACTCTTCTGTTGGTGGGGCGGGGTTGATAAGAGCTTGGTTGGGACCCAGGTCTTGTTCCCTCAGTGGGTTATTCGTGATGTTCACTTGCTCTATTGGACACTCTAGCTGGCCGCTGTCCCTATTCCCGAACAGTTGCTTTGTAAAATGGAAGGGATTGGTGATGAAGGGGAATCTCTTCCTCGCTCTCTCTTTTCCCAGCCTCTTGTGCCACTCTGCTCTGCGGAGGGTTACCAGCTTCTTCTTTTTAAATATTTTTTTATCCCCGATTTTTTCCCATTATATCACCCAGTGCTCCTACCTAAGCTACAGTCCTGGGCATTGCCAACCCCGGGAGGGCCCTGCACTGAGCTCAGGTCTCCTCCTTAACCTGAGGAGTGAGCAGGCCGCATCTTTTCACCAGACAGGGTGGGGCTTCTTCGGCCGGACGTAGCGCGTGGAAGGATCACGTTATTCCGGCCGGATCCTCCCCAACCCATCTGGCGCCCCAGTTGGCCAGAGGGGGCAGTATAGCCCAGGACTGTGTGCATGTTTTTGTGAGGGTAGCTCACATTGCTACCCAAGGAAACACGGGGAGAACATGCAAACTCCACACAGAAAGGCCCTTTCGCCAACCCCACCCAGGGTGTGGGCACTGAAGTCATGGTGGAACTACCACGCACTTCAGCGCCCACAGCATCCCCGGCAGGAATCGAACCCAGGACCTTCTTGCTGTGAGACGGCTGCACTACCTGCTGCGCCACCGTGCCCCCCGGTTACCAGCTTCTTCCTCAGGATGTTATGCAGTTCTTGTAATGGTCGCCTCTTCTCAGTAGCTCCTGTGAATGGCTTCTTGAGAGTCCGAAGCTCCTGGCGCATTTGGTGTATCTTAGTGGCTCTGCGGCTCATAGTGTACAACGTTTTTTTGGCCTTTGCCCTTCTCAACCAGGAAGAATCTTTCTGAGGCATAGCTAACAATGATAGCAATTATTGATTGGAGTCTGCTGTCAGCACCTCCTTTGTCTGTGGCTTGGATGATATTAGATGCAGTCATTCGCTCCCCCTGCTGGCAGGGGGCTAATTGATCTGTGGAATTATTGATCTGTGGAACCAGGATGGGGGGTTCCAGTGCATGGAAGGACTGGGCTCTGTTGGGTGCCTCCTGACTGGGCTCCTCCTGCATCTCACCAGATAGACTGAAAAATAATATAAGCAAAGAAAAATTATGTTGTTTTGTATAAATTTACAATAAACATCTAGGGAAAATTGTTGAAAATCTCTTGGAACGTTTAAAGCAAGGCTGCTGCCAGGAAATCGTGGCCCTTTGAAGAATGCATTACACTAGACCCCTCTAACATAACATAAGCAAAAACACAAAATTGCTATTGCCATGTTCCATCACCCAAAATAAATTATTAGTATTGTAATTTATTTTTCCAGTAGGCTACCACCATCCTCATCGTTATCTGCTTCTCTGTCTGCTACAAGGACAGACATCCTCACTAACGCAAAACATACAGAACTGCTACATTTGTATGTCCTGCTTTAATCCTAACATGCAATACAACACTTTACGGTGTTGATATTCTAAATCGATTGTAGATAAAACTGCTGTAGATTATATTTTTTGAAATAACTTTAAGTTACAATAACATCATAAAATGATGTTGAGGGACTTTTCCAATCTCCATTCCATGTAAATTCTGAAATTGAAGATCATGTGATTATTATAGGTTATCCTACTCGGTAATTAATAATAATGTCAAATTAATTTATTATACCGAATTATTAAATCCGTTTTATTTCAAAAACATTTGCGCTCCAAATCATCCTGGCTAGCACTCTTTAGGATTTTAGTCTACATAATTTTACAGTTTCTAAATTTTAATGACCAGTATTTTCTTTTAGATGAATAAATACATTTACTAGCTATCAAGTACAATATTACCCTTTAAAATATTTACAAATACCATATACTTTTAATCTGATTGATCCCAATTTGACACAATGACCTAAACAAATTTAAGTCATTTAAGTCACCCTAAATTCTTAGTTAAATTTATCAACAGATATATTGGAAAAAGCTTATGAGAAAATGACTGAAATGCTGAGAAGCAGCCACTTCCTTTCCATTTTACGCATGTTTTGTTTCAACATGCAGATATCTGAATTATACGAGGGAGTTAAGCTCCTATGGTTGAAAACCCTCCTTCTCAAAGGAGCGACTGCATCTAAAGCTGAGTCCAACAGATCAGCAGTGTTACTAGCAAGGAAATCTACATCTGCAGAGGTAGAACCCAGGTCACTGGCCTCGACTACTTCACTATTTTCCACTATTATAAGATGAGCAATGTCTTCCCTAAATTTAGCAATAGCTTCATCGGACAAACATCTGCTAAAATAATACCTCCTATTTTGCGCTTCAACATTGACAATATTAAATTCAAACGTTATTAAATAAAGAGGGACAGATGACACCAACAGATTATCAGGTTCAACACCGTAGAAAGAGATCCTGGATATGATTTAAGCAGTGTGTTGGTTTTTTAACTTTTTGTGAGATACCCATTGATTCTAGAAGAGAATTAAAAGCTAACTTAAGATTATCGCTTTCAACATCCATATGAATATTAAAGTCACCCAATATGATGACTTTATCTGTTCAAATCAATAAACCAGAGAGGAAATCTGAAAATTCAGCCAGAAACTCTAGATAAGCACCAGCAGGGGGCCGGTACATTACCACTAACAAAACTGACTTCTCTGATTTCCAGCTCGGGAATTTCAGACTAAGCGTGAGGCTTTCAAATGAATTATAATCGCATTTAGGTTCAGTTTTTGTTTGGAGACTGAAGTTATAAATTGCTGCGACTCCTCCACCTCGGCCTGTGCTTCTAGGAATATGATGATTAAAGTAAGTTGATTCGGAGTTGATTCATTCAAACTAACATACTCTTCCTCCTGTAGCCATGTTTCTGTTCAACAGAAAATATCACTCCTGGTCTCTGTAATTAGATCGTTTACTAATAGAGACTTGGAGCTTAACAATCGTATGTTTAGTAGTCCGCATCAGATTTTTCGGTCTATAACTGGTACCAAATGTGCATTGGTTTTAATTTTTACAAGGTTTTTTGGTTAACGCCTCTATAACGCCGCACCTGGTAAACTTTTGGAGGGCAAGAAACTGCAACCAATTCTATTTTGCTAGGCACCTTGTTAAAGTCGCCAATTACATAATGCAATCCTACAGTTTTATTGGCAGGGAGATCATTTACAGGCGACACTAAGGCCCCGT